>NW_018224894.1:138214-173730 GCF_001263595.1 Phalaenopsis equestris | reverse complement strand
ATATATATATATATATATATATATATATATAGATGTATTTCCACTCAACAAAACTTCAATGAGATGGAAGTCATTGTATATGTACACCATTTTGAGGAAGCTTCTCTTCAAAATCCTCAACATCATCTAGAGAAGAAAGGTAGAGTAAGAAAAAAATCAAAGAGCAAGAAGGTAGAGGAGAAACAATAAGATTCTAAAGAGACAACATTATGAGGAAAGTGACCACGATCAAACTCAAGAAAATATTTATATTGATTCATTTTACCCATCGCTAGGCATCTAATCAATGAGCATTTCCTGAAATTACTTAAAACTGTTAGCATTAAATGCGCAGGAAATACAATGATCACCACACATTGCTCAAATAATTCCGACACGTTAGCTTTTGCGGCTAAGCACAGCCTACTAATACCATTGATATTTTAAATGTCTCTTTATCACTTTTAAAGTTGCCCGGAGGCAACTCAACAAATAACAACAATAGACACAATACTAGCTTAGTTACAAAAATATCAATCGTAATAGTCATCCTACTAAAAATATTCTATAATCAATTACTAGTATAAGCACCTAAATTAGCTGCGTAAATGATTTGAGTATGAGCAAGCTCGGTATAAATTTATATACAGCTCGTTCAAAAATTTATGCTTGAATTTAACTCGTGTTCGAAATTGTTCGTTAATATATTATTTGTATTGGAATTGTATTAAGCAAAATGGGCTTGTTTCTCGTTTAAGCTGGAATTAGATGGAATTAAAAAAAAATTACAGAATTTATCGGAAAAAAATATTTCTTTCATGAACATCTCTTTTCCATCATATAAAAGACTAGTGAGACCACACCGACATAAATCCTATACTATTTAAAAAAATTCATAGAAAAAAAATAGTAATTATGATGTACAAAAATTTAGCAATTAATAATGGTTTAGCAAAAGGTAATACTAAAAAGAAGAAAAAAAACCCCTGAGATTTATAATTTTTGCACTACCCAAAGTTCAGTAAAAATGTCTAATTAGTTGTTTACACAACAAAGCCTGACAGCCCCACCGGAATCGCCGCTGATTAAAACACTGAAAAAGGAAAATAGTTGGATCAGCTAAAGCATCAGTAGGAAAGCGCCAAGACAATGCCAAATGACAGATTGCAAACCCCAACCGAGAGCTGGTTCAACTTCAGTGACTACAAGGAACTCTGGTTGAAGACGACCTCCATTTTCCATTCTCAGAACTTGCCAATAGCTACGTCTCTAGGCATCTCGGGATGTACTTCCGAAGCCACGATCAGCACAAACTGCCTCCAAGGAGTGATGTTTGACTGAAAGACTAACCCCTAGTCGCTAGAAGCTACTCTAGTTAAGCTGCTAATAACCCTGCCTACTGTGCCAATGGAACCGACGCCGATTCCAAGAGCCCTGATAGCTTGATTACCGTGGTCTACTTTAAGGTCTTTACTTCAATACAGGCGAGGAAAGCTGATTAACACCAATCTTTAACAATTTGGGGAGCCAATGAAACTGACATTTTAGGTTCCGTTTGAAGCAGTTTATCGGTTGTGGCGGAGTTTTGAACACACCGCATTATCGTTTGGAAATTACATTTGAGCAGTTTATTCGAAAACGCAGTTGGTTTTTTATACTAAACGCAAAACAAGGGTCAAACTCCGCGGTCTGCGTTTCCAGAGAAGCACAAGCTGCTCCGAACACTCCCTTAGTCTCTAATTCATCCATTCAAGTTGATGTCTTCACCATCACCAATTGTGTTGCTTTGTTGCCCTTAGTTAGTGGAACTAAGTCCTATATCAGCTTGAGCACGAGAGCCCAATGAGCAAAGCTAATATAGGCTCAACCCCAGCTCGTTCTTGGTTGTCACCTCAGCAACACTAAAAAAAAGTTATTTTGTATGTTTTTTAGCAACATGGCTAAGGAACAAAATAAACTTAACCTTTTCAGAGCGTTGCGAGCATATACATGGAGAAAATATTATGTCCAGAGTCCAGACGCAAACTATGTCTGAAAAGCGGATGCAAGCTTTGTTCGAACAACCGTTGCCACCATATATCAACACCTAAGGAAGCTACTCGACCAATACTCCAAGGAAATCCAATGATTACTCCACAGGATTGAACTAGTCTAAGCTGAGCCCGTTTTAATGACACTTTCCTATATTTATCTTACAATCATTTTATGAACGACTCTTCCTATAACTCTTGTGACCGCAGATCCAACCAATAGATAGGGATTACCTGTACACTATGAGTTTTAACATTTTTTTTTTAAGTATTTGACTAAATTTCCCTTCTTTACATTACATTCTCGAGCCTTTTAGTATTTTTTTTTCCTTCTTTTTCTATATTTATTTTCTTGTGTTTCTCATTTTCTCTGGATTAATATGGTTTGTGATCAATCAAGTGGAGGAAAAATCAAGATCCAACATGGAAGATGATTTGTGATCTGTCTTTTCCAATATTAAAAATTCCTCATTTATTGTTAAAATAATTATAATTCACATAATTTCATCAATCAAGAATTACTTTGAGATTCCTCCATTCAAAACTCAAACATTAGACATACCCAAATATTTTGAGAATGTTTTTAATTTATTTGGTACTTTTTGTTGTTCTCCTACTTTAGTGTTAATTGTAATAAGGAATAAAATATTCTCAAAATACACGCAAAAATTGTGAATTTTAGTTAGCTTGATTAGATGTGTTCGGAGGTTTGGTCAAAACAATTTAATTGTGAGTTGGCTAATTTTCTAAATTTCCTCAATTATTCCTCTTTTTAAATCTTATTTAATTAAAAAAATGAGATTTTACTATTCATTTATTTTGTTATACCATTTAAGTTTTGTTCTTCAAAATATTTAATTTTTAACAGATTAGATTTTATATTTTCTTTCATTTAATTTCAATTTGAAATATCTTGAGGTATTCTATTTTTTTTTAATTTCAATAATCAATCAATTTACAATATTTTCATGAATTTATAAAGTATTTAAATCAAGCTTTATTTGATTTGATTTAGTTTGCTCACAAATAGATTCTTATCTTAGTAATGTAATATCAAATTATATTAACTTCTATTCAATATGGTTACAGCCCTTTTAGTATGATGTATATCTTGGTCATATGCATTTTACTCCTTGCACAAGAAGATAGACATTAATCCAGGGTGCTATAATCATTACATTAGCACTCTATCCTCCTAACATGATTAATTTCATGTCAACTTTGTGACATTACCTAAGCTTTATTGCTATGCATGGGCTCCAAAAAATTGAAATGACCCTGACCTTTCTCAAAAAAGAAATGGACGATGAAGAAGTTTACTGTGAGGTTTCAAGTCAACTTTTTAGATGGCAAATAAATAGTAAAAAAGATACTTCCCAGATATTTTGCCCTGATTTTCTGAGGACTTTAAGATCTGAGGTTTGAGTTCTCTAGTAGCGCCATCCCCTATGGTCAATTACCTCGATTGATGCCAGTAGGAACTTTCAATTAAGGTTATTCATTAAAGAGTGAATTGCTTAGCATATAGTAGCAAAATATTTAAAATTTTAAATTTAAAAATATTATCAATACGAGCTTAAAAGTGAATTATGGCGGAAAAGATGATGCATCCGATCAAGCTCACATGATTTTGTCATCCAGGGTGTCATGGACCCTTGCTTGTCTACTTAGTAAGGGGATGTAGTCGACCCAACCTGATAATGATCCTTATCAATAACCATGGATTGCTTTGTCGAAGGGGATTTTGTAGACTTGGAGTGAATATTTGTCTAAGGGGGATTTATCTAAGTTGACTTTAGTTGATAGAGGATTCGTTACCAATCAAGTATACTTTATGATTCTTTACTCAAAAAGACAAAATACTGTTGAGGAACATACAGGCTACAACCCTTGTTAAAATATAATAAGAAAAGTGTCAAAATAGTCCCTCAACTACTTAATCAGGGCCATTTTAGTCCCTCACTTCAAAAAAGTGTCAAAATAGTCCCAATTGTTCAAGTGGGGTTGAGTTAGTCCCACCATTAAAAAAATATGAAATTAGAGTTTAGGGTGTTAAAAATAAAGGTATTTTCGAATTATATTCTTTAGGAAATCATTGGCCAAAATCCAAGAATATATGTATTAGATATGTATTAAATAATAGCAGTTATTTAAACACAACCAACTCACTGAGAGCTGTTTAATTATGGTTATTTTAAAAATATCAAATAATTTTGAACATTAATGAATGCTACCTTCCTTCTTCACTAAACATTAATGTAATATTCTTAATAATTTTTATGTTTATAAGAAATTTTGATTGAAAACATACTCTTGATGAAACTAAAGAAGTTTTTATTTCATATTATTGCGAGATATATATAAAAAATTTGCATGCTTGAACGAATATATAATGAGTTGTACCTAGGTCTCTTCTAATGTCATACAAATAATATATTTTAAATAATGATGATTTTGACTTTAAAAAATTTGTTTAAAAAGATTTCAATAAATTGGCAAAGTTTAAACTCATACTTTCAAACTGCAACTACAAAAATGATAGCATTTTAAAAGAAATTAAATTTATTGAAAAGAAATTTATAACTTCAATCAACCATCACCACTAAAAGAACCATTACGATATCTGTGTGATTTTCCATATTTGAATATTACACACACACACACACACACACACACACACACCCCACAAACTTTAAAAGACTTTCAGCTATTATAAAGTATAAAATATTTTTTTTTCAATTATTATTTAGAAAAATCACTTCAAGCTAAATCTTCTAAATTATAATGATATTAGAAAGAAAGATCCATGAATCATACATAAATAAAAAAAAAATCATCAGAGACATGAACAAAAGCTCACATCTAGTTCCACACATGTATAATATTAAGATAAACTTTTACCATAATGCACCAAAAAAATTTTAGTTTAAAATTTAACAACTATTCCAATGCATAACAAACTAAATACGAGACAAATTTTTAAAATTAAATGATTATAACGTACTCAAGCATTTGTTGAACTTTCTTTTGATTGAGGTCTAGTTTTTCCTCTTTAGTAGCCTAGGGTCTAGCCATAGGAATTTTCTGATTTTAGCCATAGGAATTTTCTGTTGACTATTCCTAGAGAACTAGAAAGGAACCCTCACCATTAAAAATTCTAAACTCTTCTTTGTTGAACTTGAAGTTCAATATACTGGTTTTAACCTTTAGCACTTAGTAATTGGGACCACTATAGGGGAGCTCGAGGAGAGTTTCCATAGGATTGCTTGGCCTTAGGGTCAACCCTCTAGTGGTGTGGTATTGGTTGCTCTCACTGTCACTCACTTGCACATTACACTCCTCTCACAACCCTAAACCCAAATTTGTTAACTTTAATATGTCCCTTGATACTTTTGGGAGACTCATGTAGATGGTCCCCTAGACCAATTAGCCCTAGGCTAGGGTTTAGATAAGACCAGTACATAGAGTACCCAAATGGAGATTTCATTGGTTCATGGCTCATGTAGGGTCATTGACACCCCAATTTCACTAAATTACCTAACCTAGCCTTTCGCCCCCAAAATCTACCCAATATTCCAAAACTCCCCTAAATCCTAAGTTTGACCAAAATTCTCAATTTCACCCAAAATACCCAAATTTGTTTAGAAATCATCTCAAAAAATTTGAAACCACCCAAATTGCCAAAACCTCCAAAAATTACCAAAATACCCCCTCCAAAATTGCCAAAATTACCAAAATACCCTTGGTGGCCCAAACATTCCCATAACCTTCAAAATCATTTAAAATGTCCCCCAAATTAATTTGGACTCTTCAATTGAACTCAATTTGATCAATTTGACCAATATTGACCAAAAGTCTCAAATTGCCCTTAAAGGCCCAATTACCCAGATTCACCCCCAATGTCCACTAATTTTGTTCTAATTTTCCCCAATTTCAATTCTAAACTCAATTTGATCAAAAAAAAATTCAATTCAGCCCACATCCCAACCCAATTGACCCATACTTTGTGCCCAATTTCACCCAAATCCAAAACCCCCAATTTTGCCCCAATTTAGCCATGTCTCCTAATGTCCCCAAATTGAATACCCAAATCCCAAAATTGACACCCAATTAAAGTTGAGAACTCTTCATAACATTCCCTTAGACCTTTTTTAACCCTCAATTCAGACTTAGTCTAATTTTAGCCTAACCTAAACCAAAGTTTAACCCAATATCCCCTAAATTGATCAAATGGCCAAAATCCTTCAAATTGACCCTCCAAATCAATTCAAAATCACTCAAAACCTTCTCCAAACTCTTTTTGACAATCATCTATGTCATCTTTATCAATAAATTAAGTCCAATGTCATGGATAGTCTAACCCAAACCCAACTTCAAGCTAATTTGACTCAAATTGAACCCATGCACCAAAATTGGTCGAGCCATGCCAAATTGATCAAGCCAAAGCTTTTATAGCCAACTTCTAGACCCTATTGACCAGGGTAGACTCACCTATCCCACAGTGGGATCCATGGACCAATGGTCCCTTGATTTAATGGATCTTATCCTTTGTTAGATCTAAAACAAAATATACTTGCCATCATGCCATACCATCAGAAGTTAAGCATAATTAAGCCGCCCCCTGGCTCACTTGGCTGCCTGACCACCTCCCCTTCTTTGGCCAGCCACCCTAGTCACTGGAAAACACCAAAACTGAGAGCCCCATGCCTTCATCTAAACCCAAACTCACCCACCTCAGCTGGTCAATTCTAATTGGCTTTGGCACTTTTAAACCCTCCACATAAGCATTGTTGTGCACCCACTAATTGGCCCTGGCACCCACCCTAAGCCATTTTATTTAAACCCCTCTCCCATGGCAAAAACAAAGAGCTAGCCAATTTCCTTGGGGAGACTCTGCCCAATTGCTTCAAGACACTCTCCAAGAACTCCTAAGCTCAAGTCCACCATTTCCCACCTGGATTCCCCTGTGAGAGCTTAATTTTGAGTTCAAAATTTAGGGAAAACCAGGATAGATTTCCCCATAGCTCCTCACTCCACCAATCTCCAATTAACTGTGGACGCACCATCTTCTAAGTGAGAGGAGTTGACTCCCCACAAAAAGCCCATCAAAGAGAGCCCCTAGCATAGACTTTGATCAACACATAAAATCCACTTTGATAGGAATCGTATCTAGACAATTCACTAGGGTGTAGGACTTCATTTGGAGGTTCGTTGGACCCAATCAAAGCTGCTACAACCATCTGATTGAGGCCTCCCCTCTCAGACAAAGGTATTGAGCCTCAATCGTAAATCGAGCTTCATTTGATTCTCCATATGTATTTATTGTATTTCATACCGTATATGCTATACATATATGTTCTCTTGAGTAGATGAAGGTATAAGAACAAACCTAAAGTGATTTAGTTGACTCTAACTTGAGATCTTAAGGTTTTAATGTGATAGCATAGGGGTTAGGTCACTTGGGGACGATGAAAGGATGTCGTCCGATCACGCGTTTATTTCATGGACGGTTGAGATCACGTTGGACGAGTGGATGTAATGAAAGGCAGGTTGATGAGGTGGCTACATGACTGGCGGCGTTGAATAGCAAAGCGTTGGATGGAGAGTTTAGATCTTCCAAGGTTGAGGTGGCGTCGCATGTTTAAGTAGAAAAATATAGATTTTTTTGATTTATTTAAATGCTATAACTTAAAAAATTCATATCTTTTCAGAAAAAAATTATAAAAATAATTTAGAAATACCCTCTTGCTTAGTGAACAGAGGAGAAAAATGTAGACCAAAAATAAAAATTATTTGACAACTCTGTGCTTTTTAATTAATTAAATACTCTCTGTGGTATTTCAACTCATTATGGCTAAGCATTATTTACCGTCACTTGAAAGTTTGAGAGTTTATTTCTCATGACAGAGGCTATGTTCTCTGTTGTTTTCAAATTCAGAGAACATCTTTGTGTTTTTAACCCTAATTTTGAAGCTAAAATGACTATTTTAGGTTAATTTAATTATATAAATGGAAATACCACTTAAAAAAATATGAGACAAATTTTAGTAGGTTTCCTGTGCTCAGAGAAGTTAAAAAAAATTATATGAGGGTTTGAAAAGTTTTGTAAATTTATATAATTAATTACATGAGTATATCTTGTATTAATTTATTTGTATTAAAAAATAATAAAAAATCAATAAAATCAATTCCACATTGTGTGTAAAAATTCTTTTAACCCACTGTAAAAATTTGAGAATTATTTGATAAAGTTTAAATATTAAAGTTGATCTTTTAACAGACATTGTATTTTTGTACAAAAATAATTATATTAAATTAAATACACTTAAAAAAATTATGAAAAAATAGTTTTCTAAGTTTCTTGTGATCATGAGCACTTAGAAAAAATAAAAGTATTTTTGGATAAAATACTTGATTTTTTAGCTTTATTTTGAATTCAAAAATAATTTAAAATAATTAAAAACTTCCAAAAATAAAATATATTTTAAAAATGTTCCTAATGGTTTCTTGATTACTTGGGACTCATTAAAATATTTTTCTCAATTTTATTAAGTTAAAAATGAATTTCCAAAGGCTTAAAAATGTATTTTCTTTATTTTCTTATTAAAATAATTATAATAAATAAATTAAAAATCATAAAATATAAAATTTGTTTCTCTAAGTTCTCTGGACTCAGGAAGGTTTAATAAAAATGTAAAAATAATTTTTGGTAATTAAAACATATTTTTTATTTAATTAAATCATTAAAAAAATAATGAATAATTACAAATTTAAATTAAAACTTAATTTAGAAAATCATAGCATTTTGCCTAAGTGTTTTCTCTAACCTAAGGGAACCTCTAATACTTTTCTCATAAACCAAAAAATTTATTTTGATTGATTAAATAAATTAACTTTGAAAATCCTATTTTCTAGGTTAAAATAAGTATTTAAATTAAATATAAATTAAAAAAATACCACATTTTTCTCCTTTGATGTTTTAATCACTCTATGGATAGGGTATTCTAAAATCTCTTAAGTCACTTGAATTATGCTTCATAAGTTATGAGGTGAAGAGCCCTAAGGGTAAAGTGGTCATTTTATGCTTTTGATTCCTTAATAAAAATTTAAGATTAACCAAAGGGAAATGGATAATTTTGATTCTAATTAACATGCCTGGATGATTGGAAAATAATGGGTAAAAGATAAAAACCAACTTGCCACATTTCCATAATAAAAATAAAATTCTGAATTTTCTAAATTATAATATTTGGAAGTTAAACAAAATCAAATAGTTTCCAAGTGATGGGCTTAAACTAGGGAGATGATGATTCCCTTATGATTAAATCCATAATTAATGATTATCTAACTTCTTTTAATCATATTCCACATCACCTAAATTAAAATCTAACCTTTGCTAATCTTTTTTCCATTAGATTTGTTAAAGGGCTTGGTAGTGATCTAGGCTTGATATTTAATTCATTTGATGGGATTTAGAGGATAACAAGGTTGATGATTAGCACTACAAGCCCAGCTTTATAGGTGGTTACAAAGGTTTTTCATGATTTAAACTTGTCTTAAGGGCATTCACCTACATAACTTTTAAGTAAAATATCAACTGATTAATTGGGTATCCTGTCCTCAGGACAATTAAAATGTCAAAGTTTACCAAGTAATGGGATAATTTTGATTTGACCTGGAATGATTAGTAGAACAATATGATAAGTTCAAAATGAACTCATATGTTTCAAGGGATCTTTAAAACAGTTCAGGGTCATTCTCCAAGAACTTTAGAATCTCTTTGATATTTTGAAGGATAAATTGAACGTGTTATATTTTGTTCTAAAATCATTCATTAAGATCTTTTGAGACTCAATAAATCATAGTTCTTGATACACCTTCATCTACTCTTGCTATTTGTTTAAATTTCTGCAAGATTATAAACATGTTGCAAAAGACAAACATTTTTGTTGGAATGCCTAGAAGATGACAGGTACGCTTTTATAGTGTTACTTAATTTCTGTCATTTTACCTTCGCTGCAAAATATCATAATTGCTTCAGTGTGTTCTCTAGCTTTGTTGAAAAATTAAAACAACTTTTTCAAGAATTAATCAACATTTTAAAAACAAACATTTAACTATTTCAAAGGTAACCTTAAATCCTTTGAAATTTCACTAAACTTAAAATGTCCTTTTGAATTTGTGGAAGTCCCTCGGAGGAGATGACCCACAGTTGCGAACGAGATCTATCTGGTTTAAATAGGTTTCATAACTCATTTAAGTTAAGTAAATTCATAAGAAAATAGTGATACCAGAACGAGGTAACTGTGGTCGCTCTAATCAACTTTAATATTCCTTTGAAAAGTCCTATCCTTTGAAATTCTTGAAGACAATATCCCCTGATTTTTGTCAAAAGTTTTCTTAGGTGACTTCGGTTATCTAAGATGTAATTAACTATAAGAGATTTCCTTTATAGGAAACTTTCAAGATTTAATTCTTCAAATTAAATAGAGAAAATTGTCGGCTTATAATAAAATGGTTTCGCAGACTAAACAGATGCCATACATTTCTTAGCTTATTTGATTGAGCCTCACTATCAAGTCATGTGTTTATATTTCGGGATAGGTACAAGCTTGAGGTGTAGTGCTCTTTCATCTAAACTTTGAAAGATATGAGATCAATTTGATTTCATATTTTTTTAAAGTAAATATATATAAATTAAATGCCCTTCCGGAGCGGGCATCAAGATTTTCGTTCCGGCGTCCAACAGCCTCCACAGGACCCTCTTAAAATTGTGCCCACATCATTCTTTATAACATCATCTAAAGTAAACAAACAGAAAATATTAATGTAACCATTAAGTAGTTAGTTGAAAGCTGGTTCTTAGTAGGTATTCTTTCATTTGGAGTGATATACGTATGCAAATGAGATGTTACAAAATAAATACATTAAAAAAAATATTTAGTAGTAAATCAAAACAAATTAAAGTTTACAATTAGCTTTTTGTTTGAATATTCTTGTGTGCATTATTGCAATGTTGATTCTGCTTGTGATACACTCACTGTTTAATTATCGGTATAATATTGTGGAGGATCCTAAGAAATATCAAAATAAATTCATCAAGTATAATATTTTAATTAAATTTCAATTATCATTATAAATAAAAATCTCACTATTAAACTTGTGTAAGTTGATATTTATGATATTTGATGATATTCAATTGCTTGTCCAACTTTATGGGTATCATCACTATCAACCCTAATATTCTTGTGCTTTTTGTGGAATTTTTCTACTATTATGTCCACTCTTTTTACATTTGCTACAATGAAGTATGATCATTACTCTACTTAATTATTGCTCTTGAGAATTTGTGTTATTCATCAAGTTCTCTTTTTCAAATCTTTGGTGGCCTACCGCTCTTTGATTTATTATACATTGGTGGCAATAGTAAAATCTTGTTGCTCTTAGGTCATTCTTCAAAAGCATTTATAGGCATGATACTACTTTCATAAAATTTCTTATAAAATTCTATAAAATAGAAATAATCAACGTAGTCCTCATAATCACTTATATTCATATGCACCGCAACACAAGCATGTACACAAGGTATTCCAATCAGCTTCCACATCTAGCAACTATAACATTTGATCTCTAAATCCACAATATATTGTGCCTTATGCATGGTACATATCTCGTATTTGTTATCATCAGATTTAACAATAATTATGTTCCAACTTCATTTATATTTTTTTCGGAGAACATCCTTTATTCTTTGTCATAGCTTCCCATCGCATTTCAAAGATTTTTTTTTTCTAGCATTCTTGTAATCACCATAGTTCTTATGCTTTCAAGCATTGAAATGATTAGAAACTCTCTAACATCAAGGATGAGAGCATTAAAAAACTCACGCATATTATTAAGTAGAGTGTTAAATTTTGGGGTAGAGTAACAATGTGATTTTGCCACTCGTTAGGTGGTTTTTCATTCAATCATAAAAAACATGCGACATCAAATCTTTTCAACTAGCTCATCCTAAATATGTATTAGTTAACAGTGATTGAACTTGTAGCTACTCATAATGTATTCTTCAATGTTTTTTTAGTAAATCCAACCAACTTGAAGTTTTGGTGCAATTGTGAAACAGAAAATCTATTAGTGACCTTATACAATTTATTCTCAAATGCAGGAACTAATCAATGTTTTCTGAAATAAAATTAAGATTATGCTGCTTTTCAAAAATAATTATATTTTTTACATGCAAATTTAAGAACAATTCCAAACTACTCATACTCTCTTCTTCTACCATGACCCATGCAATGAGAAATATATTATTGTTGTTATTAAGAGTAATTACTGCTAAAAGTTAGTCCCCTTGTGATCCCTTCAAAAGCATTGATACGCCAAAATAATATGTAGTTTTTAGTAATTTGTTTATGCTTATTTTTTGTGATATTGCACATTAAAAAAGAGTATTTTTATAGTTTTGTTGCAAATATATACATTTTAGGCATTTAGAACAAAAGTAGCAAAAAGGATGAAATTTAGAGCCAAACAGTGAATTTTCAAATTCTAGTGCAAGTTGTGCCAGATTGGCGCATGATGCACCAAATGGGCACCAGATGTGCGAGATTGGCGCCAGATGCGCCAAAACCCAGAACATCATAGTCTTCAGTAAACTGCGCCATTTGACAGAGAGTTGGTGCATGATGCGCCAGATTTGGCACCAGATGCATTAGGGAAGACTTTTTGCTGATTAAGTTAGTTCGAGATGAATTTTGCACTAATTTTTAAAGGGACACTTGTTCTAAACACCCCTTGGAGTAATTCATTGCATCTAGACACTTTGGAAGGTTCTTTTATGAAGGGATATGTCTCTTGGATCAATGGACGTGTCTTTTGAATTCAAAAGAGTTGACTTTTGGACAAAATTTTGAGAGGGAATTTTGAATTCTTTTTGGAGGAAGCCAACATTTGATAAAAGGAGAGGAAAGTCTATGGCAAAGAGGGGGGCGTGAAGGTGGTGTGAAAGCAAGGAGAGTTAGAGAGGGAGAGTGAGAGAAAGTTAAGGGCTTGGAGATTTTCTTCAAGGATTGTAAGGTGGGAGATTTCTACTTCATTACACTTCTTAGAGAGAATTGAGAGTGCTTGTAAAGAGAGAAAGACTTTGAGAGAACTTCTAGGGAATTTCTTAGGAAAGATTGTGAGATAAGTTGTGTCTTTTATTTCTTTTATTTTGTAAAATTATTTTTAATGAAATCCATGTTTTGTTGTATCCTTCTCATGAATTTTGAGCAGTCTTCTTTATCATTCTCCCTACTTTGAGATATGATTTAGTAAAGAATTGATTTTATTTTATAAGGTTTTAAATGTCAATAATTTATAATGATTTGAACTCCGATCTTCATTTACTTTTTGATCTGGCCAATTGAAAGGTTAAAATGTATTGAGAAACATATGTTCCGAAAGGGCTATGTTTTTTATAATATGGGGAGAATCACATTTGTTTTCATGGGAGAGTATTTCATCTATTGGGTTGTATGTAAATAAATAAGGAAATATACTTTGTTGGATGCAGAATTGGAGATTTTAAGGTGATAGATTAAAATCACTAATTTAGTCCAGTTGATTGGAAACTGATGCAAGATTTTTAGTCCTCTGGTGAGGGAGTAGTAGGAGCTCTCGAGTGGCAGCCGATATCCTCCCATCTTAGGTATGGAATTAAGGAACAAACTCTGGATTAATGAATGTTCTTTATGCACTTGGAAGACAGTAAAGAATAGGATTGCTCCTATTTGGCACAAAACAATTTAAATATAAATTTTCAAATGATTTTAATTTCTTCACAATCCATATACTCATTGTAAAGAGGAAGGATGTTTTCTTAAGTTTAAACTTTCCGTCACAAAAACTTAGTTTAATTTTTGTTAGTTTACTTTTGAAAGTTTAGCATTTAGTTTAGTTAACTTTATTTTTCAATTGCATTTTAATTAGCATTCGCTTGTTACTTAATATTCAAACTCCGCACTTTACTTTTTGTGTAGTTTTAAAAATTGTGTTTTACATTATAATCTTAAGAACTTATCTATAGGCATTTCAAACTTTCCTGTGGGATCGATATCTAGGACTCTGTTAGAACCCTTTATTACTTGAGAGATACGTATTCTTGTGTTATTTTTAAAGGGGATTTGGCAGTCTAAAGACTTTTAAAAGATAAAATTATTTTAACTGAAGTTATTTTAATGGGATTAATTTGCATATTTTCTATTGTATTATTGTGTGTATTTTGTAATATTGAAAAATATTTGCGAAAAATTAACACACTAAATCCACCCGCATCAAATTTTTGATATCGTTGTCAGGGAAGTAATGGAAAGTAGTAGTATGTTTTTTTATAAATTATAGTATTTTTATTTTTCAAAACTAAAAAAATTAAAAAAAATGGTGATTATAGTTTAGTTTGAATATTTTCTTATTTAAGAGTGTTTTTTTATTTCAAATTACTTGTTGTGTTTGTTTATGCATAGTGTAAGATCTAAAAATTTAGTACCTTACGTTTCTGAGTTAGAGAGAACAATTAGAAAAATTTGAAAACAACAAAAAGAGATATAGCATATTAGCAAAATGACTTTCAATTTGAGTAATACTAGAAATGAAAATGAACATCATCAAAGACCTTTAAGAGATTATGTTAATCCTACAACAGATGAAATTCTTTTAAGTTTGCAAAACCCTGTTGTAGCTGTCAATTCATTTGAGCTTAAACCTGTTATTATCCAAATGATTCAAAACAATCAGTTTGAGAGAAAAACAAATCGAAGATAATAATTTACACCTTGCTGGTTTTCTAGAATTGCGTGCTACATTTAAATATGATGGAGTTTCGAATGATATGGTTAGACTTAGATTTTTTCCTTTTTCACTAAGGGACAAAGCTAAGATGTTGTTAAACTCGTTGGCACTTGGATCTATTAGAACTTGGGGAGATTTATCATAAAAAATTTTATATAAATATTTTCCTCCTTAAAAAACTGCTAATCTTAGAAATGATATTACATCTTCTTGTTAGTCTTAAAGAGGAATCAATTTATGAAGCATGGGAAAGACTTAACGATCTTCTTAGAAAGTGTCCACACCATGTGTTTCCACATTGGTTAATAATTCAAATTTTTATAATGAATTGGTTGGATCTCTTAGATTGATAATTGACGCTATTGTTGGTGGATCATTAATGTTGAAACCATTCGATGAAGCATATTCTTTAATTGAAGAGATGACTACTAATAATTTTCAATTACCCCTTGAAAGGGTAGATCCAAAAAGAGTAGCCAATATTCATGATTCTGATGCAATATCTATGTTAGTTGCAAAAATAGTTGTTATATCAAAGAAAATAGATCAATATGGAATAAATTATTCTTAAAAACTGCCTGTGCTTGAGGAAAACTCATTGAGACAAATAATATAATTTCAATCTTCTTATGAGACCTTAAATGCAATAAATAATCATTCAAAAAATCCTTATGCCAATTATTATAATCTCGGTCGGAATAGTCACCTAAATTTTAGTTTGAGTGATAATAATTCTAATGTTGCAAATCTGCAATGGTGAAACAACACTGTGAACCAATTAGGAAACTCTAATAATTAGGGAAATCCAACTTATAAACTTTATTACCCTCCAGATTTTAATAAATTGCAGAGTAAGGAGAAAAAGTTGTTAATGGAAGAATTGATATTGCAAATGGGGAGATTGCAAATGGGGTGGGGAGTCAATTACAAAGTCAAGGAGGTGCAATTAGAAACATGGAAAATCAATTGCAATTAGAAAAAGTTGCTACCGCACTAAGCAATAGTCCTCAAGGAACGTTACCTAGTAATGTTAAATTAAATCCTAAAGATCAGAACAAAGTGTAAATTAAGGTTGTTCAACTGTGAAGTGGAAAAGAATTAAAAGATAGAGTTGAAAAATAAGTGGAAGTTGAACTTGAAAAAGATGAGGTGAAAAATGAAAAATTTGGTGCACATTTTTAGTTTGAGTCAGAATGTCTTATTAAACAAATGAAAACCACTATAAAAAGACCACCACCTCCATTTCCTCAAAGAATGAAGCAGAAAATAGAGATAACCAATTTTCAAAACTTTTAGAAATATTGAGGAAATTAAAGATAAACATTCCATTTGTTGAAGATTTGGAACAAATGCCAAGCTATGTGAAGTTTATGAAGAATATACTTAATAAGAAAAGGAAGTTTATAGATAATGAGATTATTGCACTCAATGAAGAGTGTAGCGCTATAATTTAGAAAAAGCTTCTTGAAAAACTTAAAGATCCTGGAAGTTTTACAATTCCTTGTGCTATTGGCGAATGATTTTTTAGAAAGCTTTATGTGATTTAGGAGTCGGTATTAATCTTATGTCATTATAAATTTTCAGAAGGTTGGGCTTAGGAGATATTTCACCTACAACTCTAACTCTTAAGTTAGTTAATCGTTAGATTAAATATCCTAAAGGAGTTATAGAGGATTTTTTGGAAAGAGTTGATAAATTTATCTTTCCTATGGACTTTATTGTATTAGATATGTAGGAAGATAAAGAAATTTCTATCATTCTAGGAAAACCATTCCTTGTCACTGGAAGAGATTTGAAAGCCATATCAAAGAGACAAAATATAATATAGTTAAAACTGAATTATATCAAACCACACATTGTTACATTTAATATTGTAAAATCATTGAGATACCCCGCAAAAGAGCAAGAGATTGAATGCTTCAGAATGAATTAAGCCATGAATATTTCACATGAATATTTCAAAAAAGACATTTGAAAGGGAATTTGAAAAGGAATATGAGGAACATCAAGATGAGGATAAAATTCTATATGAACCTACTGAAGTGAGTAAAAAAGATTTGGATTATGTTCATGAAAAGTTAAAATGTTAGATTCTACATAAAGTAATAAGAATTTGAATAAGAATTTGATTTTGTAATAAGAATTTGATTTTATCTATGGAGAAACCTCCTAAACTAGAACTGAAAACACTTCCTACACATTTGAAGTATGCATTTTTAGAAGATTTATCTACATTGTCTGTTATAGTATCCTCAGAATTAACTGATGAGAAAGAATAATAGTTGTTAGAAACTTTGTAAATATATAAGAAAGCCTTTGGATGGATATTAGCTAATATTGAAGGAATCAGTCTTCAATTTGTATGCATAGAATTTTATTGGAAGATCAACATGAACCAAGAGTTGATCCTCAAAGGAGGTTAACTCCAATGATGAAATAAGTTGTTAAAAAAGAATTTTTAAAATAGTTAGATGCTGGAATAGTATATTCTATTTCAGACAGTGCTTGGGTAAGTCCAATTCACTGTGTTCCAAAAAAATGAGGAGTGACTGCAGTGATGAATGAGAATAATGAATTAATACCAATCAGGCAAGTCACTGGATCACAAATTTTCATAGACTATAGAAAATTAAATTTTGCTACCATGAAGGATCATTTTCTTTTACCCTTTTTGGACCAGTTGTTGGATAGGCTGGCTGAGCACAAATTTTTTTTTCTAGATGGATATACCGGTTATCATCAAATACTTATAGCTCTAGAGGATCAGGAGAAAATAACAGTTACTATTTGTTATGGAACTTTTGCTTTCGGCGAATGGGCTTTGGATTATGTAATGCGCCCGCAGTATTTCAAAGATGTATGATGTCATTATGGATATTTTCCTATGTTCAAAACTTTATTTGAAATATGTCTAAATCATTTAGAGAAAGTTCTTGAATGATGTCAAAAGCCTAAACTCGTATTGATTTGGGAAAAATGTCAATTTATGGTTGCAGCAGGAGTCAATTTCTGGTTGCAGGAGGAATCGTGCTTGGGCATAAAATTTCAGAAAATGACATGGAAGTAGATCCTACAAAAATTCAAGTTATATCAAACTTTCCTCCGCCTACTAATGTAAGAGGAGTTATGAGCTTTTTAGGACATGATTATTTTTACAAGCGATATATTAAGGATTTTTCAAAAATTACTGAGCCTTTAGGCCAACTTCTAGAAAAAATATATAAAATTTGATTTTAACTAAGATTTCCTTAAAGCCTTTGAAACTTTAAAGAAAAAATTGATCACTTCTCCTATAATTGTTTCAACTGATTGGGAGAAACCTTTTCAATTAATGTGTGATCTTAGCGATTATGCAGTTGGAGTTGTTTTAGGGCAGAGATATGTTAAGATTTTTAAAGTTATATAATATGTTAGTAAGAGCTTTAATGATGATCAGATTAACTACACCACCACTGAAAGAGAGTTATTAGCTTTTGTGTATGCTTTTGATAAGTTAAGGTCATATCTGATCTTAGCTAAATGTGTTGTGCCTACTGACCATTCGGCTATTAAATATTTGATTCAAAAGAAGGATGTGAAACCGAGGTTAATTAGATGGATACTTCTGATGCAAGAGTTTGATTTTGTAGTAGTCGATAAGAAAGGGATTGACAATCAAATTGTTGATCATCTATCTAGGCTATAACAAGAAGAAATACTTGACATGAAAAAAGAAATTAATGAAAGTTTTCTTGTTGAACAACTTTATGTTGTAAAAGGATGGGAAATACCTTGGTATGCTGATATTATTAATTATATTGTTAGTGGTATTTTATCATATGGATTAACAAAACTACAGAAAAACAAATTTATTCATGATGTAAAATTTTACTTTTGGGATGACCCCTACTTATATAAACAATGCAAAGATTTAGTAATGAGACGATGTGTGCCATACAAAGATATTCAGAAAATTATCCAAAAATGTCATGATTCTGAATTTGGATGACATTTTGGGAATGATAAAACTATTCATAATATATATAGTGATCGGTGCGAGAGAGTAGGTAATATTTCAAAGAGAAATGAAATACCTCTAAATTTTAATTTTAAAAGTATAATTTTTTATGCATAGGGATTAGATTTTATGGGACCATTTATACCTTCATTCAAAAATAATGACAGTGGATTATGTTTCAAAATGGATTGAAGCAATCGTTTTACCTTGATGTGATGCTCAGAGTGTTTCAAAATTTTTAATTAAAAATATTTCTACAAGATATGAAATACCTAGAGTAATCATTGACGATGGAGGATCTCATTTTAGAAATGCAGCAATTGCAAGATTGATAAAAAAATATAATATAATGCATAAAATTACAACTGCTTATCATACCTAGACTAGTAGTTTAGCAAAAGTATTTAATCATGAAATTAAGCGAAACTTGGAAAAAAGTGTAAATCATAGTAAAATGGATTGGTCTGCTATATTAGATATGACATTATGGGCATATAGGTCAACTTATAAGACACCTATATGTATGTCCCCTTATAAATTATTTTTTGGGAAGACTTGTCACTTGCCAATAGATTTGGAGCATAAAGCTTATTGGGCTATAAAAGAACTCAAGGCTATAAAAGAACATTTCAATTTGAAAGAAGTTGGTGAGAAAAGATTATTGCAATTGAATGAGCTTAAAGAAATTAGAAAAGAATCTTACGATAATGCTAGGATTTATAAAGAAAGAATGAAAGAATGGCATGATCGAAAGATAATAAAAAAGGAATTTGAACCTGGACATGACGTTTTATTATACAATACAAGATTGAAATTATTTACTTGAAAACTAAAGTCTAGGTGGAAAGGGTCATTCAAAGTTATAAAAGTCTATCCCTATGGAGCTGTAAATATTGAAAATCCTAATAGTAGAAGGATATTTAAAGTAAATGACACAGATTGAAACCATATTTTGATGATCAAAGATAGTTTTCAAAGAGGCTGTAATGTTGTGTCACCCAAAATAAAGGCTGAGAAGATCGGGCTGACGACATTAAACCAAACGCTTTGAGAGAGACAACCATACTTTTTCTTGTTTATTTTGCTTTGGAGTTTTTGTTCAAAATATTTTACATATATTTATATTTGTGTTTTTTATAGTCCGTGTAATTGAAAATTTTGAAATTGAGAAAATATTTAAAAACATATTTATTTACCTAATTTTATAAAAGAATTGAGAATTTTTTGGATCGAAATTGAAAATTCGAAATTTTTGGAACTGGCGCATGATGTGCCAGATTAGCGCATAATGCGCCACATTCCAGGGAGCTGATGCATGAAGCGCCGTAATCAACACATGATGAGCCACAACAATGTAAATGACTTAAAATGTTTCAAAAGACAGTTTTTGTCAATTTCTGGCTGGTTCGCCTCCTTATAACTCCCAAAAATTGATTCCAAAGTCCATGTTTGGGGGAAAATGAGGGAAGAGCACTAGATTCCAAGTTTAATGGCATCACACTCTAAAAATTCTACTATATTTGAAATTTTCAACCTGAGAATGTTTGTCAGTTTTAATGCATAGAAGTTGCATGATCGTGTTCTAATGAAGAGGAGGCTAATCAAAGAAAGGGGGTTTGTGAGTGGGGGATTCAATACACTGAATACTCAAGTGGAAGAGATTATTGCGCAGAGACGCTGGGAAGTGTTTTGTTACACTACTGCCACCGTAATTGTCCCAATGGTGAAAGAGTTTTGTGCAAATCTACATGGAATCAACCAAGGAATTGTCTATGTGCGAGGCAGGTTTGAGCAATTCGCTTCTTTAAGAATAAATGATATGTTTATGATTGAAAATGTCTCTATTTTCCATTATCACCTATTCAACCTTACTTCAGTTCGAACGCACTTTTGAAAAGTATCAAGAAGATAGAAAAAGAAATGCAAAATCTTATGCATACAACTGGAAATGTTTCTAAAATGTTGGATCACCTGGATTGGAGACCTAAAGAACATTTGGCATTTGAAACTGTTGTAGTAAAAACTTTGATTTTGTGTTGTGGATTTAAAATTTTAATAGCAACTGTAGATTTTTACTTTTCCTACATTTTTATTATTTTTCAGTTTTTGTTTCCATTTTTAATCCTCGTCAAATTCTTTAGAATATATTATATTTCATTTAATGTTTTAAAGCCTATATGTATTTTTAAAGTTAGTACCTGCAGTATACCAGAGTACAGTTTCATAGTGAGAAATCCACTAAAGGTTAGTTTTTATTTTCATGCATTCACTATTTTCTTTCACCAACTAAATTGTGTGCTAGAACATTTTTAAAATACATAAAAACTTATGTTTGGGGAGAAGAAAATTTTCTTTTAAAAATGAATTAAATTAAATTTTATTTGTTCTTAAGCACCAATATTTTTAAAAATAAATTTAACATGACCTGAGATATTAAGAATAAACTTATAATGACTGTACTTTTATTTATGAATATTATGGTAAATTTAGGTAAAAAGTTTTAATAACGAAGGTCAATTCTAAAGTTAAGGATATTCGGTATGATAAGATAAGACTAAGTTTTTCTATTTAAAGTAAAGGAAATTGTATTTTGAAGTATTAAGAATTTTAGAGTTTTAAGTAAGAAGAAAATAATGAGACTTTAAGAAATTTATAAACTAATATAAATTTATAAAGTGAAAAAAGGCAAGGGTTTTGACTTTAAGAAGAGGATAGTGAAGTTCAAAACTATTAAAGGCTATCCAGATATAGTAATCCTCACTTGAAAAAAAGAAAAAAAAAAGAAAGGAGTAAAAAGTTCCTAAAATTAAAATAAAAAAAAAGAAAAAGAAAAGAAGAGAAAGAAAAGTGCGGAGAAGCTTGAGGAGATGCCTAATAAAAAAATGGCTTTACTTGAAAAATCTTAAGGAAAAAGCTTTATTACATTTTCTAAACTTATATTGGATTATTAGTAGCAATATTAGTAAAGTTTTCATGAAATTCTTTTTCATATGAATATTTTAAATATCCTTGATGTGTCAAATTACAATTCTTCTTGAAATGAATAGAGATTCAAAAATCTTAAAATTGACCACTAAGTACTCTTAGACTTAAAATTTGAATATAAGTTATTAATGTTTTTTTTTTTTAATTTTACTATTCTATTTATTAAACTAAAGTATAGAAGGTATAAGTTAGTCTCTATCCTTAGTCATACTCTGTTATGTAGTAAAAGTGTCACTTGAGGACAAGTAACATTTAAGTTTAGGGGATTTTAATACACAAAAATAATATCTAGTCTTAAGTATTTATTTTATACTTATTTTTTGTGATATTGTACTTTAAAGAAAGTTATTTTAATATTTTTTGTTGCACGTATATCAATTTTAGGCATTTGAAGAAAATTTTAGGCATTTATTTTAGGCATTTGAAGAAAAAGTAGCAAAAAGGACAAAATTTGGAGCAAAAACAACAAATTTTCAAATTTTGGCACCAGATTGGCACATGATGCTCCATATTGGCACCAGATGAGTCAGATTTGTGCCTGATGCATAAAAACCCAGAACAACACAATCTTCAGTAAACTAGTGCATGATGAGCTAGATTGGCACCATATGTGCCATTTGATAGAGAGTTGGCACATGATACGCCTTTTTGGTGCCAGATCTGCCAGGGACGACTTTTTGCGGATTAAGTCGATTTGAGACAAATTTTGCGCGAATTTTCAAAGTCAAAGGGACACTTGTTTATTTTCAAAGGGACACTTGTTTTAAACACCTCTTGGAGTAATTCAATGCATCTATACACTTTGGAAGGTTCTTTTATGAAGGTATTTGACTCTTGGATCAATGGACATGTCTTTTGAATTCAAAAGAGTTGACTTTTGGACAGAATTTTAAGAGAGAATTTTGAATTTTTTTTGGAGGGAGACAGTCTTTGATAAAAGGAGAGAGAAGTCTAGGTCTAAGAAAAGGGTGTGAATGTGGCGTGAAAGTAATGAGAGTTAGAGAGAGAGAGAGAAAGTCAAGGGCTTGGAGATTTTTTTCAAGGATTGTAAGAAGGAGAAGGAAGGTATTGTAAGAGGAGAAGGAAGGTAAGAGATTTCTTCTTCATTACGCTTCTAAGAGAGAGTTGAGAGTGTTGGTAAAGAGAGAAAGACTTGGAGAGAACTTCTAGGGAATTGCTTAAAAAGGATTGTGAGATAAGTTGTGTCTTTTATTTCTTTTATTTTCTAAACTTGTTTTTATGTATGAAATATGTATTTTGTTGTATCATTCTCATGAATTATGAGTAGTCTTCTTTATCCTTCTCCCTACTTTGAGAAATAGTTTTGTAAAGAATTGATTTTATTTTATATAGTTTTAAATGTCAATAATTTGTGTTTATTTTAATTTGTAATGATTTGAACTATGATCTTCATTTACTTTTCGATCTGGCCAATTGAGATGTTAAAATGTGTTGAAAAGCATATGTTCTGAAAGGGCTATGATTTCTACAACATGGGAAGAATCACATTTGATTTCATGGGAGAGTACTTCATTAATGGGGTTAGGTGCAAATAAATAGGAAAATATACTTTGTTGAATGCAGAATTAGAGATTTTAATGTCATTAATTAAAATCCCCAAATTAGTCCAGTTGATTGGAAACTGATGCAAGATTTTTAATCCTCAGGTGAGGGAGTAATGGAAGCTCTGGTGTTGCAGACGGTATCCTCCCAGCCTAACCACAGAATTAGGGATCAAACTCTGGATTAGTCAATTTTATTTATGCACTCGGAAAAGGGTAAAGAATATGATTGCTCCTATTTGGCACAAAAAAGTTTTTAAATATATTTTTAAATCATTTTAATTTCTTAACAATCCATATACTCATTATAAAGAGGAAGGATGCTTTCTTAAATTTTAACTTTCCATCACAAAAACTTTGTTTAATTTTTGTAAGTTTACTATTGAAAGTTTAGCATTTAGTTTAGTTAATTTTGTCTTTCAACTGCATTTTAATTAGCATTCACTTGTTACTTAATATTTGAATTTTGCACTTTACTTTTTATGTGATTTTAAAAATTGTACCTTACATTATAATCTTAAGAACATATCTATAAGCATTTCTAACTTTCCTGTGAGATCGATATCTAGGACTCCATTAGAGCCCTTTATTACTTGAGTGATACGTATACTTGCGTTGTTTTTAAAGGGGATTTGGCAATTTAAAGATTCTTAAAAAATAAAAAAATGATAACTGAAGTTATTTTGTTGGGATTAATTTGCATATTTGCTATTGTATATGTCGTGTGTATTTTGTAATATTGAAAAATATTTACAAAATTAACAAGCTAAATCTTCCCGCATCAAGTATCCATCAACATCTATTATTAGTTTATAATTGGAGAAAAAAAATTTTCTTGCATGCAGAAAAACAAATATAAAGCCTTACAATTTTTCTCTACCATCTAAATTTAAATCTTGACCTGTGTGCACTACAATAGTTGAACTAGAGTTGGTCTTTATAATCTCTAAATAGAAGTCCCAAATTTTGTTAAATTTCTCTTCTTCTTTCATGTGAGCCATTTTACAGGCCTTTTTTATGGCATTCTTTGCTTGTTCTTTCCACCCATGTAGTCTTAAATCAAAAATAATTTCTATTCTAAGAATCTTATGCTTCAATTATCTATTGCCTAATTATATTAAAATATTTCTTTCCAATATATGTCGAGTTTAAAGTGTTGTTTTGATGAGTCATGTGCAGTTGCACTCCTATAATGATCTCATCTATCACATGCTGCTCGTCCATGCTTTGTAATATATATGACAATCGAACATCTTAGTCTCTTACAAATGATTCGACACATTTTGTTAACATACTTCATAAGTTTAATCATTTATCATTTCTTAATTGACAAACTTTGCACAATTTTAAACTCATATTAGTTGTTGAATAACGTGTCATCTTCAAAACTAGTGCTCATTAATTCTGCTTTATGATTAAATGTTGGCCATATGGTACTAACATCTTCATTACTAGCATGAATGCTTGTAACATCACTAGAGTTCATACAATCAATATCATAAATTTTTTCTATAAATATTTACTAGAATATTCATCATAAGAATCAATGGCCTACTTCCCTTTATGGTGATCCCCTACAACTTCAATAGAATGATCCATATTGTCTCAAATAAACTATTTTTTCGCTAGATTTCACAATCATTATCATATTCTTCTTCATGTTCATCTGCCTCTATACATTCATAGTCACCATCCTTATCATTTTCGTTACCACAAATCTTATTTATCATTGCATCTCTATCATCACCCTTTTTTCTTAGCACTTTAATAGTTCTGATCAAACGATCAAATAATCGTGAAAATTTTAAATCTTCAAGCCACTCAGAAGTAACATCACATAAGGCCCTTGTGACATTCTCAATCTCCCCAATTTTATTTTTGGGAACTCTATGATTTCATCAAAATTATTTAAAAAAAACCTTTAGTCGAAAAACTCACCCTCATGGATGAGAAAAGGCTCGGATCCCCTCTTCCTACATTCTCCCCACTTGTTCCTATAAAAAAATCTTTAGCAATCTAATAAATACTTCAAACATAAAGGAAATGGTACAACAAAATAAATTACCGCTCCATATTGGTGGAGCTCCATCTACTCATCGTTGCATCGTAGAAGGAAGTTTCCGGTGATCCACTTCAATTTTAGCCAAACGGATGTTTTGACTGGTCATCTTCTTCTCTACTTACCAAGAACTTGTTCCCATCATTAAAAAAATGTTGTTAATATAAGATATAAAAAACTAATCATATTAAATGGTAAATAAAAAAGGAGCATTTACATATATATACCACCTAATTCATAGGTATTTATATTTTTCACCCCAAAATTTTAAAATATTTAGATTAATAACTCTCAAAATTTTTATACCACATCAAAATAGCGACCATTTTAACTTGTAAAAAGTGGAATACACATTTTAATACAAAAATAGCATAGCATACTTGATAAAATTGAAGTTTTATGTATGCATATCTTCCTATGAAAGCATAAGATTACTAATAAATAACATAGCATAATTTTCTAGATTGTGGTTCTTAAGAAAAATTAATTAGCTAGCTTGTTTGTGTCACTAACTCTCTCTACAAATTGTTTAAAGTTCGCCACACTACGCTGAGTTTGCTATAGAAATTGTTATGCCATGCTACCGAGCTAAAATACTTCATCGGAAAGACTGAACACTTAGGCCCTCATAGGGTTCTTTCTGCTAGAGCCACCTTGGAAGGTAGGAGCATTGTGATAAACCTACTACTCGAGAATAATCAAATGTCCTCACTACTCGAAGGTGATTAATATGGTTTACTAGAAAAAATAAACTAAAATCTCAAACTAAAATAAATCATATATTCAACTATTGCACCTAAAGAATGTTAATTATGTTAAAAATTTTCTTGTTAAGCCTCATTCAATCTCATTCAAATCATGTCGGTCGCAAAATTAGAAGTTGTCGGCCGCCGGAATGGATATCCTGACACCTGATTTAATTTTGAAAAGTAATATTTTAAATTTTGTAAATACAAGACCAAACCGATCTCATTTTTTAAGTTGTTTAAATAAGCAAGCCTAACACCGCGAGCAATGCATCTATCCCGAATGGTAGACACATTACTCACTCATGAGACTCAATTAAATAAACTAAATAATTTATGACATCTGTTTAAATCTGCAAAAAAGTCATTTTTCTGTTGACCGAAAGGTTCCCCTATTTAATATGAAAAATTAAATAGGGTTTATATTAAACTGTGTTCTTAAAGTTTCCTATAAGGGCAAACCCTTCTAGTTAATTACATCGTAGATAACCGAAGTCACCTAAGGAAACTCTCGATTTAGATCAGAAAATATTATCTTCAAGAATTTCAAGGGGTAGGACATTACAAGAGATCGGACAAAGAGGTGTGAAATGAGAATGACTCAAATTTGGAACATTTTATTTTGAAATCCAAAGCAAAAAAGAATTAGGGGATGTCATAGATCCTAAGGAGAACCTCGGTGACTTCCCAAGCTATTCTATGGTTTGGCTTCCGTTTCAAAAAGAAATATTATTTAAATGGTATATCCTACCTGTTTTATTAATAAAGGCTTACATTTATACGAGACGATCGCACAAATAGCATGAAAGATGTGAGGGTTTAGCTCGTGACAAACGACAACCTCTGAATCCAAAAATGAGTTAAGGCTTAAATTGTATAATTGAGCCATACAAAGGCCTAATGATGAGTTGAGGATTTATGTCGCATTAAGCGGACAACCTCAAAATCCTATGTCTTGTTGTTTAATTCGAATGAAAGATGAGCTATTGTAGATTGTTGTTGTAGATTGCTGCCCATAAAGCTAGCTTCAAGCTCCTCGGCAAAGTAGCAGTCCTAAAGTCTAAGGTTTGAAGGTTTTACGAGATGTTTTAAAGTTATGGGGGGGGTTAAAGTTGATTAGAGCGACACTGGTTAGGTTTTCACGGTTTTTATGATCCGGTATAAATATTTTCTTTGAATTTACTTAGCTTAAACAAGTTTTTGCACTTATTTAAACTAGGAAGATCTCGTTAGCAACCGTGGGTTACCTCCTCCAAGGGACTCCCGTAAATTCAAAAGAACGTTTTAAGTTTAGTGACATTTCAAGGGATTTATAGTTACCTTTAAAACAATTTTTTTTAGATTTTTGAAAATATTGATTAATTTTTTAAAATGGTTTTGATTTTTCCAAGTAAAGTGAGGTGCACAACCAAGCAGTTATAATGTTTTGCAATAAAAGTAAATTGAAATGACAGAAATTAAATAATAATATTAAAAGTGTACCTCTCATCTTCCCGGCATTCCCGCTGAAACGTTAGTTTTTGCAACATATATATAATACTGCATAAATTTAAAAAAATTGCAAGAGTAGATGAAGGTGTAGTTTTTGAACGCTCGAACCATGACTCAGTGTGTCCCGAAAGATCTTAGTGGATGATTTTTTTAGAGCAAAATATAGTAAGTTCAATTTGTCAGTCAAAATATTTAAGAGATTCCAAAGTGTTCGGGGAATGACCCTGAACAACCATTAAAATCCCTTATGATATTTTGAGTTTATTTTGAACTTATCATATTGTTTTGTTAATCGTCCCAATATTGAATTAAAATTACCCCATTACTCATCAAACCTTGACATTTTAATTAACTTAAAAATGAGAGAAACTGGATAGTCACTTAACATTTCATTTGATAGTTATATGAGTGGGTGCCCCAAAGAGCAAGTCTAAAATCATTAAGAATTTTAATGCCCAGAGTTAGAGTAGGGCCCAAAGTGTTTGAAAGTATTTATCAATTAATTAAGTTCTTCTTTTCTAATCTCAATTAAGACAATTCTTACATTTCAAACCTAGTTCACTATTAGGCCCTCTCAATTTCAATTTTCAAAGTAAATTTAAGATGATTAAAAATTGAAATGGGATGTCAATTCTCATTAATATCAAAATTAGCATTCAACTAGTGGGTTTTAAATGAGTGAATTATTATCTTCATAACTCAAGCCCAATACTTTAGGATCATCTTAATTGAATCATCTTCCAAATCATGATAATTATCAAAAATACCATTTTACCCTTATAATGGAAAGGATGGCAAATTGGTTTCTACCTTTTAACCCATTATGTTTCAATTATCCAAAAAGTTTATTATGATCAACATTACCCATTTGCCCTTTGATTAATCCTTAAATTTAATTAAGACATTAAAATTTCAAAATGACCATTTTGCCCCTAGGGTCCCTTATCCTATAACTTATCAAATAAAACTCAAGTGACCTTGAAAATTCCATGGAAACTCAATCATGAGCTAATTAAAATATCAAAGGAGAAAATGTGGTCTTTTGAATTTTTATTTTATTTATGTAATTTTCTTAATTCAAATAATAAGATTTTTCAATATTAATTTATTTAATTAATCAAAACAAGATTTTTTGACATGAGAGAATTTTTAGAGGTGAATCTACGTCATAGAAACACTTACATAAAATTCCATGTTTTTTCAAATTATTTTTCAATTATTATAATTATTTTAATGTCAAATTAAGGAAAGTACATTTTTAGCCTTTTAAAATTTATTTTAATTTAGAAAAATTAAGAAAAATTTTTTAATGAATCTCAAGAGATCAAGAAATAATTAGGGACATTTTGAACCATTTTTTTTTATTTTTGAAAATTTTAATTATTTTTAATTATTTTTTTATTTAAAATATACCTTAAAAATGAAGTGTTTTTTTCAAAAATGATTTTTATTTTTCCTAAGTGCCCCTGATCACAAGAAACTCAAAAAACCACTTCATAATTTTTTTAAGTGTATTTAATTTAATATATTTATTTTTGTACAAAAAAATAAATTTTCTTAGAAAATCAACTTTAGTGTTTAAACTTAGCCGAATAAACTTCAAATTTTTATAGTAAGTCAACATAATTTTTTTGCACAACATGGAATTGATTTTGTTAAATTTTGAAGAATATTTAATTTAAACAAATTAATAAAATATATAAATATTTAATTAACTATAGAAATAAACAAAATTATCCAAACCACTCTTATATTTTTCTTAAGCTCCACGGACTACATGAAACCTACTAAAATTTATCTCATAATTTTCTAAGTGATATTTTAATTTATATAAATATTTTAAGTCAAAAAAAACAATCCAAGCTTGAAAATTAGGGTTGCATGCACAAGGATGCCTCCGACTTTGGAAAAATTAGAGAACATCCCATCTGTCAAGAGGAATGAACCCTCAAAGTTTCAAGCCATGGTGGATACTATTTAATCCATTAAAATTAAAATATTTGAGGACTATTAAATTAATTAAAATTCAAAGACTTATCAAATAATTTTTATTCTTAGTCCACATTATTTTACTCTATTCACTGAGCAAGAAGGTATTTTTATTTCTTTTATGATTTTTCTATTCAAAGTTATAAATTTTCTAAGTCCTTGCATTTAAATAAATTATCTAAAATCCTATTTATTTACTTATTCACGCGATGCCACACAATCCTTAGCATCTCTGAAGTCTCCACGCCGTGCTACGCCATTTGACACCGTCAGGCACATCAACACTTCGCCAGCCCCCGGTTTCATTCCGTTTGCTCTTCTGATGCTTCCACACTCATTGGATCGATACATGTTTGAATAGATGGCATTTGTTCATCGTCCCCGATTAACTTAACCTGTAAGCTGTTCAACTTCAAATCCTAAGATCTCTTTCAATACTTAACCAAATCAAGTGTGGTTTGTTCCTACACCTTCATCTACCTGAGAAGAACACATCAATATGGTTACAATGCTATGAAATGCAAGTTTCTTTCACAAAGACCTAAATTAGGGTTGAGACCTTATACCTGAGTTTGAGAGGGGAGACCTCAATCAGATGCTTGTAGAAGCTTTAGTGGAGTCCCACAAACCTTCTGGATGTGTTGGTTTCCTCTGGAGTAAGCTCCAAGTATGAGTTCAATGAAATGGAGGTGCAACCTTGGTTAAAAGCTAGGTTATTGTGCTTAAGAGAGGGGGATTTTGATGGGGAACTTCTTCTTTTGCTCTAGGAAAGCTCAAGAGCATTTCAATTTGGAGTTTGAGAGATTTTGGAGGATGACCAAAATTTGTTCTGCTTTTGATCTCAAAAATTGAGCTCAGACAGTGGTGGAGATGGTTAGGAGATGGTTGGAATGGGCTTAAGAGGTCTTGGAGGAGCTTTGGAAACAATTTGGCTAAGTTTCCCCAAGGAATTGGATTAACTCTTTTTTTAATCGTGGGAGGTAGGGTTTAAATACAGAAGCTTGTGGTGGGTGGCTAGGCTTCATTTTGGGTTCAATTAGCAGCTTATGTGGAGGGCTGAAGAGTGTCAAAGGCTAATTGGGATGAGCCAGCTTGAATGGGTGGATTTGAGTGCATTTGGGTGAGGGGGCTCTCTCAGTTCGGGGTTTTCCGATCACTAGGCCTGCCAGCCAAGACAGAGGAGGATGGCAGGTGGTCAGGTGAGCTAGTGGGAGGGTTAATGATGATTAACTCTGAATGGTTAAGGCTTGATAGCAAATTTCTTAAGGTTTAACCAGATATGGGATGAGGTCCCCTAAATCAAGGGACCATTAGTCCATGGCTCATGTAGGGTGGGCTAGGTGGGTCTAGTCTGGTCATTAGAGTCCAAATAGTTGTTGTGGTGGCTTTGGTTTGATCAATTTGGTTTGGTTTGGTGAACTTTGGTGCATGGGTTCAATTTTGGGCATTTAGTTATTAAGTTGAGGTTGGGTTGAGCTAGTCATGACATTGAGCTCAATTTATTCATTAAAATGATATAGATGATTGTCACAAGGAGTTTATAAAAAGATTTGAGTGATTTTTAGTTGATTTGGAAGTTCAATTTGATGGTATTTGGACAATTGTTCAATTTTGGGGATGTTGGGTTAGACTTGGGTTTGGGTTGGGCCAGAGTTTAGCTGTGGCCCAATTGATGGTTCAATTTGATGTAGGTGATTGTAATGAAGTGCTTTAGATAGAAATTGAGTGAAAATTTTATGGTTGTGAAGTTCAATTTGGTGAAATTTGGAGTTTGATGCAAAATTGAGGGTTTTGGTCCAAATTAAATTTGAGTGAAATTGAAGCTTGACGAAGGCCAATTGAAGGTTCAATTTGATGTAAGGAACTATTTTAAAGTGTTTAGGATTTAAAATTGAGGCAATTGGATAGGTTTGGGGGTTCAATCTGGTGGAGTTTTCTTTCAACATTGGGCTCAATTGGGAATTTTGGGATTAAAATTAAAATTGGGTTTGAAATTGGGCTCAATTGACTTGGATTTGGTTTCAACAAATTTTAAGCATGATTAATTTTAGTTTAGAATTGAAATTGAAGAAGATTGGGATCAAATTAGTGGACATTGGGGGTGAATTAAGGAATTTGGGCCCTTAAGGGCAATTTGGGGCTTTTGGTAAAAAATAGTCAAATTGGGCCCAATGGAGTAGTCCAAACTTGTTTTGGGGACATTTGAAATGATTTTGAAGGTTTTGGGACAGCTTAGGTCACCAGGAGTATTTTTGTAATTTTGGCAAAATCATCGGTATTTTGGTAATTTTGAAATTTTTGGGGAGTTTTAGGCAATTTGGGTAGTTTCGAATGGTTTGAAATGATTTTTTGATAAAATTGGGTATTTTGGGTAATTTTAGGATTTTGGTCAATTTTAGGGTTTCATGGGTAGTTTGGTAAATTGGGGTAGGTTTTGGGGGCAAAAGGCTAAATTGGGTATTGATCCCCGAAAATATAGTTGTGTAAAACTTATAAAGCTAACTCCACTTTACAACTGTACCAAAATCTTGATGTACTATTTTATGAATAAGAACGTTTAGCACTTAATGTTGAGATTCTACACAAGTATACGTATCGTTATCAAGTAATATAAGACTTTCTGACTTTCTGTTTAAGCCCCTAAGCCCCAAATATCGATCCCATGAAGAAGGTTTAAATTTGAAATGTTAAATTAACTGGGAAATTCATAGAGATAAAACAAAATTACTGTCACTAATTTCAAATGTTTGAGATACTATTAGAACTAAATTATTAACTGCTAGCAAAACTTAAATGCAATGTTTAAAAAAGTAACTACTAAACTATGTTTATGTGATGAAGTTTTCTAATATGAAAAAGCATAAAAAGCATCTTTCTCATCTTTCTCACTACAATGAGTTTTTGATAAAATGAGATGAGATAAATGGTTTAAATATGTATTGTGTCAAATAGGAGTAATTTTAATTCTCTGCCCTAATTCAGTTTTATAGAAAATCATTGGCTAATCTCAGGTTTAATCCTTAAATCTATGGTTAGGCTAGGAGGATACTGGCTCTCACTCTAGAGCTCCCATTGTCCTTCCCCTAAAGGCTAACTCTCGCTCTAGTTCTAAAACACTAAGACTGAATTAGGGATTTTAGTCAGTCACCCTAAAAATCTCCAATTCTACACCCAACAATGTATATTTTCATATTTATTTACACTTAATTCCATGAACGAAATACTCCTTCATGGAATTAAATGTGATTCTCACTCTGTTGTAGAGCTCATACTCCATTTTCCGGATCACATGCTTTATAAATTTTAACAATTCAATTGTCCAGATTAAAAAGTAAATTAAGAATGGAGTTGAAAAACCATCACAATTTATTTTAAATTTTAACATTGGCACATCCAAATTATCTCTTCATTTCACTATATCTCCCTTACTTTACAAATTCTTTAAATTTTGATTTCAGATTTTCCAAATTCGCGATCTCTTATGGTTAAATACAGCAAAACACAAATTTCATATATAAAAGGAAGTTCATACAAAAATAATAGACAAACAACACTTTTCTGAAACTAATCCCTTGTAGCCTCTCTTTTGTAGCCTCTCTTAGGAAATGTAGGAAGTAGAAATCTCTCACTTCTCTCCCTCTCCAACACTCTAAGAGAAGAATTCACAATTAAGCACACCACAAATACTCAAAACTATAAAGAAAATAAATGACTAATGGACTCTAAGTGGCTATAGCGAATGTGGAATAGCGTGGAAGAGAGTGGAAAGAAGTTGAAGGGTGCGAAGGGGCGCTGAGCGGGGGGTCTTTTCTGATCAATTTTGGCTCTAATAAAGCCTAATGTTGGTTTTCCAATAGGGGCATCCAAACACTCTTCAAAAAAGTGTCCAAATTCATCAAATCTTCTAGAAATAGAGCCTACACCGACGGCGCCAGTAGCCATTTAATTAATCCGCGCTCACTGTCAAATGGAACCGTTGGCACCCAATCTGGCACTGTTGGCACTGAACACTTCTTCTAAAGCTCCATTTTAACTCCAAATTCCATCCTTTTTGCTTCATTTTTGCTCCAAGTCCTAAAAATCAACAACCTGTAATAAAACATGAAAAATACCTTCCTTTAAAGTATAATATCACCAAAAATCAGTATAAAATATGGTTCTAAAAGTGTATATATTTTTTATGTATCAGGTATTTTGGTAGGATTTGGGTTGCCAACCACATAACCACCCCACTTGAGCCATGGACCAATAGAGTTCCCTACTTTGGGTCCTTCATGTACTAGTCTCAGCTAAACCCTAGCCTAGGGCTAGTGATCTAGGGGACCATTTATATGAGTCTCTCAAAAGGTTAAGGGATCAAAGAGAAACATGTTTGGGTTTAAGGTTGTGAGTGAAAGTGGGGAATATCAAGTGTGTGTGTGTGTGTGTGTGTGTGAAACTGACCAAGGCTATACTACCCAAGGTCCACCTCAAGGTCAAATAGTCCTATGGGGACTCCTTTTGAGCTCCCCCATACTGGCCCCACTTACTAAATATTAGAGGTTAAGACCAATATGTGAAACTTTAAGTTGAGCAAAGAAGAGTTTACAGTTTCTAATGATGAGGGTTCTTTTAGTAGTTTTCTAGGAATAGTCAATGTGAAAGTCCTATGGCTAGACCCTAAGCTACTAAGGAGGAAACTAGACCTCAACCAAAAGTGAGGTCAGCAAATTATTATCAAACAAAATCATAATAAATTAACCCTGTAAGATATCTAGTAATTTTACATAAATTTGTGTGCTTATTAACCACAACAACATTTTTGCAAAGTAGAATTATACAAATTCATTGTAGAGAAAGCAGAGACTTCAGTGGAGCTTCTAAATGATATTAGAAAAACATATAACTATCTTCACTCCTTCCAACAACTAAATATATTAAAAACATGATTGACTACATAATTTCTAGATAAGTCAACAAATAATTTAATTGAGAGATTGGAAAATCATATGAAAAAGAAACAATCAACAACAACAAAGAATGAAATGTCATCTCCATGTAAAATCAAGAAAAATCTAAAAAAAATTGTCGAATCAATAAGCATTTTAAAAGACATACCATAGAGAATTGAGATGACATTGAAATCAAAGGCTTACCTCCCCTAACTATGTAAAGCGTTGTGCATGCTCCATCATCCCTCTCAATCACTATGGCTCTGAAATGCCTTTTCAGTGCCCCTTGAAATGGAGGCTTTGACACCTGCTTGTGCTAGCTTCATTGCTTGATCCTCCTCGCTACTCAACTCCCTCCCCCTTTGTCATGTGAAAGCCCTAGACACTTTGGTCGGCGATATGTATGTAAATCAAGTAACAAAACCTTAAAACTTCTAAATAACCCACCGACACACAGCTCCTCCGTAAATTATTAACCCCAATTTCAATTTTTTTTAATGACAGGACTATTTCAATTATTAACTCCACTTAAAATAGATGGGGACTAATTTCTCATTTTATAAAAATAATGGACCAAAATGGACCCCTATAAATGGTTTGGAGACAATTTTGGCACTCCTTTTGAAATTTAATATTGTCATTTGGTAGCAAACCACCTGTTTGGAGGGCTATGGTTATAACTGCTTATTGTGGTGAGAGAGCCACACAACAAGAGTACTCAAATCACATCCTTATTGGCATAGATTTATTTTAAGTTAAAAATTAGTAATGTACTTAACTCAGCATTGGCTCTTTGTAAGCTTAAGTTAACATTAAATTTGTTGACTTCTACAAACATTTGGGGAGAGCAGATGGACTTTTTCTTTTTAGCTTTTCTAGTGATTTTTTTATTATAATATATATGAAATGGAGGTGCAAC
>NW_018224894.1:74474-138192 GCF_001263595.1 Phalaenopsis equestris | reverse complement strand
TAAGTAAAATTTTATATATATATATATATATATATAATTGAGCATAATCACTTGACCATACAAAAAGGTTAGTCCCACAAACCATATTCCCAATTAAGAAGAAGATCAGATTGACTTAGTGGGAGTTCAGTCCTAGCAACTACGATTCATTCAAGGAAAGGGATTGTGCTCTAATATAGGACTTACAACCGTACCATATAGGAAAGACGATTCATTTGAAAAGCATGCATAATTTCTTGTTTTCAATATGATATTTAACAAAATGATATTTTTCAAATGATTCTAAATGCATGCATGTTTCTCGTGATGAATTGTGTTTCAGCTTGACATGTAATCAACCCACACAACATTTTGGATGCTTAAGGTTAGGAGTCCAAGCATAAGCGATTGAGCACATACAAAGTAATTAGGACTTGGGGAGACGTACTAAATTTTAGGAGATTTTATTGTTATTTGCACAAATGTGCTATCATTGAAAATGTGTGCCAACATTTCCTTTAAGCCATTAATTTTTATTTTTATCTGTTAGTTTAGAGGGGTTGAGGATCTGGTAGTAATTAAGGCAATTCAGATTTTGGTTCTATATTTGAATTTATTTATCTCTTGCATACTTAGCTCTCATTTGTGTCGTCAAGTAGACCCCCCTGCATTTTGAATGTTTAGTTTCAAAGAACTTTGACTGAATTTACAAGTAGGCTAGTGTGTGTACTACAAGTTTCATTAGAGCTCATTAATGAGCCATCGAGTCCCCTATAGATCTTGCATATGTTTTTTTTTATTGAATTCTATCATTTATATTTAATGAATTATACAATGATTTAAGTCCACCATTAATCATTAGTTCGTAACAAAATGTTCATTATTTCAGCGCAACATTTAGATGAAATTTTGGCAGTATTTCGGCAGTCTCTTAGTGTCATCATTACAAAGGGGGCTAGATCGACAAAACTGGGCCCAACCACCACACCCTTAAAAGCATATATGCCCGGCGTCGCGAGACACGGCGACCAAAATATTTGAAATCCACTTCGCCTTTAAAGGCATGTATAGGGTACTTGCAAGGCTAGCTGAAACAGTAACATATTTTATTAATTGAATTATGGCAGCATTTCGGTATCTTCTAGAGCCATCCCCACGAGGGAGGCTACATTATGACAGCTGGGTCTAACCACTACACACTTAAATGCATATTTGGTGAATGTCACGTATGATCTTCTCCTGCCACGCTCTTAAAAATGTGTACGGGTTCCCCTCATCCTGACAAACCCGGCATAAATAAGGTATTGGAGTCCAATAGCACAATACCTTTTCCCTTTCGATGAGATCGACGTGAAGTGGCGTCAATGCATTTTTTAATTTCCCTTTTTACTCTCTTTCTCTTTATTTCATTCCCCTTTCTTCTCTTTTGCTTTTCCTCTCTTTTATCTTTCTTTCTTTCTCTGCCTTTTTTTCGGATAGGAAAGAGGTTGGTGGGCTCTCGTCAGCGGCGGGCAGAGCAGCACGAAGGAGAGAGGGTGGCTGGCCGGAATAGTTAAGTGCAGGCGATAGAGAGGGATAAGTGCGAGGGAGGATACAAAATAATGGAATAAAGGAGAGATATTTCAGGAGACAGAAAGCTAGCCCATGATTTTCTTCTCATTAATCAGTCCAGATTCATTCGGAGAAACTTGGCAAGAAAATAATCCTCCAACTAGCCCAATTGGAATGAAATAATATGGCCTTCAATCAGAATAATGTGAGTTGATATGAGGATTATTGAGGGAGACTTTGAATGTAAAATTTAAATAACATATATTCTTAAAATATAAATATATAAATGTATATTACCGTTAATATTTAAATATAGTAAAATATAAATATATACCTGTATATTAAGTTTTATAATACTCAAATAGCATGATCATTTTACCCATCCACGCACACCAGGTAAAGCATAATTCGTACCATAATAAGATCATTTGAGCCGTCTCGATGATCCAAATATATTTACAGTCTGCTTCGCAAGATAATGCCCTGATGAATTTTTTTTACGTTTACAATAATTCATTCAAATGATGTACATGATCTTGACGTACACGAAACGAAGGGAATCATAGATTAGCATCTAAAATCTTGACGCACTAGCGCGATTCATTTTACAGAATGATGGCCCAATGCACAATTTTTTTGTTGATGAAAATTCCTGTAAATGAGGTGCAATAATTGACATAAGAGGGAATGATAGATTATCGTCTCGATCAGCTTGACTTATGGCAAACATATTGGCGTCAGCAATATGGCTCAATGCATTTCACTTTTTCAGAATACTAGTAAGTCGAACACTACTACGAATATATTACACCTAATCTCTTCTGTCATAATCCTATAAAATTTATAACACTGATGATCCATTGAGATTTTGATATGCTATTACTGAATCCAAAACTGTCCTGTGATCACATCCAAGTTATAAAGCATTGGACGAATGAAAGGAACTGAAAGATAGAAATATAAGAAGCAAAGTGTATAATAATACAAGTTCTGAGAGGGTGAATTAAGTAGTCCATTCTTACTAAAATGACCCCCTATTTATAAATCATATAAGTTTCTCATTGTTTGTTTCATTTCTCGACATAGGGTTTTGAATGTCGTGCCGATTTGAGAATTTAATTGTTTAGATAATCAAATGTGGCATCAAAAGTAGTATACCACCTTGAAAGGTAGAAATGCACACAATGGGTTTGAATACTTAAACTAGTAAAATTTAGATATTTACAATGGTCAATGATTAAAACTGAGATATCTTTCTTTCGTCTAATATGTAGACTATATGGGGTTTCGATTAAATGAGTAAAACTAAGAAAACTTTCTTTTCTCTAATATGTAGACTAGATGGGGTTTACAATAAATCTGATGTCATAAAACTATCTGTAAGGGCAAGCCCTTATAGTTAATTATATTTTAAGTAATTGAAGTTACTTAATAAATCTCTCAATTAAGGCTGTGATTTTGTCTTCAAGAAATTTCTAACTTTAGGGTTCTACGATTGGTCATTGGAGTTCCAAATGGGAAAGGCTAAAAATTCGAACCGTTATTAATGGAATCCAACGGGAGAGACAATATGAGACATTGAAGATACCAAAGAAACCTCAGTAATGTCCCATACTATCCTATTATTTGGCTTTGAAGTTTTTGAAGAACATTTAATATTTCATCCTGATGCCTTATTAGAATGTTATGACTTATATTGCATGACATACAATTATGCAAAAGCCTAGGGTGATGATTTATGTCATAACATGACAAACAACCTTGAATCGTAAGACTAAGGAGAAGTTTCATGAGAGAAGTGAAACTTCTGAACCCTAATTTGGAGGAAGAGAAAAACAAGTAAAAAATGTGATGTACTTACAACCTTGCCTGAAACCGGCACCTTCTAAACATCCTAAGCACAGTTAAAGCCATGCATGACTGATCTTAATGGATCTAAGATTGGGCATGCTGTTATTTTATTAGGAGCAGTAGGCCTTACGACTTCGATCATGAATGAAGCTACCAAAGTATGTATGGTATGCATAATGTCCTAAGTCTAATGTGAACATATTTTTAATATTTCAAATTTAAATGTTTATTATCAAACCACATTCAAGTGTTATGTTTGGTTCGCTCCTAGTGTCGAGTGTGTCAAAGCAGATTGTATAATAAGCTATGTAAATCCTTGATGATGAATGTTTATAAGATCAATTTATTAGGCTAACTGTATGCAGAAGGCAAAACTCACTTCCATGTGGCAAAATGGCTCTCACAAGACAACCCATTCCTATATTGTGTAGAGTGTGAGTGTCTGAAGATCACAGAATAGAAGCAACATGTTATGTACATGCTTATAGGTCATGTTCTCGTTCATGTTCCTAAATCAAAAAGGGTTTTATTTTTGTTTTGAAAGATTAGGATAGAGTTGCTTATATGCATGTGATTTGCTATTGTTGTGAATGTTTGTAGATTTGTTTTTGTATGCATGTTATGTTGTTGTGTTAAGTTTTTGTTTATATGCTTATAGGCCAACTGTATGTTGAGTTGTTTTATATGCATGTTATTTGCTATGGTTGTGAATGCAATAATTTGTGCAGCTTGTTTTTGTTATGAGTTTTATTTTTGTTTTGAAAGATTAGGATAGAGTTTTTTATCTGGTTTTGGTTGTAGATTTAGTCCTTAAATGAGCCTACCATAAACTCAGACAAAAAGCACAAACACAAGCACCAACCTATAATGTAGGAAGATCAATGCAGCAAACACAAAACATAGATAGAACAAACATATCAGTGTCAATCCCACACCTACGTCAGACTCGTCGATCAAAGTCATTTGAAGTACAGTTAAAAGTTAATTTAGGTTCATCCTTTTCTTTGTGTTTGGTTTTCTTTCAGATAGTGTGGGTGTTAATAGTCGACCTATTGCAACACCTCTTAACTCTAGAAGTGAAAAAAAAATGACAACTCAAGAGGAAAATCTAGGTTACTACAATAGCTTTATTATTTTAAAATATCATGACCCTGCAATACCATGTTAGCACATCCTAAAAACATGAAAAATAAATCCACTACAACCTAATACAAGAGCAAATGTTTACTCTTTCTAGCAAGCATCTACAAACAAGCAACACAATTAATCAAATATCTGCTCATATTACGTCAAAAGGGTTGGGGCCTTATGACGTGTAAGTTGAGTGAATTAGTGAAATGAGTTAATTTTATTTTTATGTAAGGTATCCTAATAAAGAAATCGAATGATTTTTGTAATCCCAAGGTATCATGGTCCCTGATTTACTTAGCCTAAATAAATAATCAAATCTACTCCGATTAGAAGATTCTTTTCAAGAACCATGAGTTGCATCGTCCAAGAAATCTTCATAGATTCTAGTAAAAAGAGGTCAAAGTTGTGTTCGGTGATCTTTGTTCATTAGGTGTTTCATTCAAGTTTTGATAACTTTTCAGGTTTTAGGAGGTTGAAAATTGTAGTTTTATAAGACTTTTAATTAAATTTTAATGGTTTTGATGTGATGTCATTTTAGTTTTGATATGACCTAGTCAAGATCCCATGGTTTTGTCACCTCAGAGACGTTAATGTTTGTGGTTTGATTGGTTACAAGTAACGAGAAGGCTCCTTATTAGCATTCATGGGTTGCCTTTTCCAAGGTTCCTTCACAAACCAAAGTTTCTTTTAGGGTTTAAGTTTAATTTTAGAGACTTTTATGGTGTGTTTTATGGGTTTTATAGTTATGTCTCTTAGGTGAGTTTGATCGTTGAAGGGTATTTCTGTAGATTTGTAGCTTCTTCATTTAACCGACTTTGTCTCCTTAGCTGAGTTCATTCTTAGTTAGAGTTTAATTTCATGAATTAAATCAAATGTGATTTCATTCTCCTAGAAGAGACTGAAATTATGCTTGAGTCAGTTAATTTCTGTCAATTCCTTAAATCTTGAGTTTTAGAGATTTGTAAAATTTTATTGTTATTGATATTTTAAGGATATATTTATGCTTTTATTAAGTTCATAAACAATGTCCTTAATCATTTTGATTGTTTAAAAGTTATTATAGAAAGCATATTCTTGGTTTATGATGACCTTGAGTATAATCTTCCATATTAGAGGGGGTTAATCAATTTGTTTCTAATGAAGTTTTAGGTTTTAGGATTTGGAAGATGTTCCCTGTTTTACCCCTAAGGGTACTTGTGAATTCTTAAATCCTTATTGTTTTTAGTGTTGACTTACTGGTCTTATTTTTTTTTATTCTTAAATGTTTTGAAGTTTTTATTTTAAAAGGTTTAGTTTAAGTTCTTAGGATTTTCAATATTACCCCTAAAGGTAAATTTAGTTAGGATTGGTTTAACTCACAAATCCTATTTATTTCCAAAGAGGTAAATTCAGTTAGGATTGGCTGACACCTGTAAAATTATAAATAAAGCATCTAAGGTATGCCAACCTTCCTTGAAAAGATTTCAATTGCTTCAAGTTCTTAAGGGTGGCATTTCTAAGATAACTATAATATTTTTTGGATCAATTTTAATTTCACGGTGACGAACAACATTCCCTAAGAATTTTTTGGAAGCAACACAGAAGGCACATTTTAAGGGATTCATCATAAGGTTGAACTATCGTAACAACTCAAAAACAATTCTTAGATCGTACAAATGATCATCCTTCAATTTTCTCTTGATGACCACGCCATCCACATAACATTCAAATTGATTATGGATGAGATCATTAAAGATCCTCATCATTGCTCGCTGATAAGTTGCACCGACAATCATCAATCCGAACAACATTACCGTGTAGCAATACACTCCAATCAGCGTTTTGAAAGTTGTGAGCTTCCATCTTTTGGCTCCATCTTAATCTGGTTGTACACGGATGACCCGTCCAAAAAAGAGAAAATTTTGTGGGTCGACACAATAACAATCATCAACTCTAGAATTGGTAGCGAAAATTTGTCCTTCGGGCATGCTTTGTTCAATCTCTCTAATCCACGCATACTCAAATCTGACCATTCCTTTTTTTAATGGGCACCAAATTGGCCAACCAGGTGGGGTGCTGCACTTCACGTACAAACTTAACATCTTTTAATTTCTTAACTTCTACTATGAATTGTTGCCTATCTCCAAACACATTCTTCTAGGAGCTTGTCTGACTGGAACAGTGGCTTGATCCAATCCTAACTTTCAAACTGCAACCTCCGGAGCTAATCCGAGCATCTCTTTGTTACTCAAAGCAAAACTATCTTTGAACTCCATTAACAATTTGACTATATTAAAGGATTCATCGTCAATGAGCAAGGAGCTAACAAAGGTTGGTCTAGGCTCTTTGCTAGTCCCCAAGTTAACTTTTTATAGCTTGTCAATTCTTGACTTAATTTCTTCTTCAAACTCCGATGAAGCATCGTCAGCTGGAGAATCATCAAGGCCTTCTGAAGCTTCCAAGCAATCTTTGTCAGGCTCATCAATAACAATAAGATAAAATTTTGTATTGTCCACTAGACCTATCATGCTAAACGAAAGACCCTGCTTTCAACTGAAAGGTTGAATGGTATTGCTCCATAATTTCTCAAAATTGTGTGACTGGTCTTTTCACCACTACTTAGACATGACACCACTTCAAATTAAGTTCTGAACACAAAGAGAATACACTCAAAAAGCAGTTCCATTAATTAAGATGAAACAAAATCTTTTAGTTTTACATCATTTCAGGGTTGGAAAAGGGAACACCCTGGTAGAACTTAATCCGTTCGACATCAACACCATGTACCTCCTTGACCACCAAACCCTCAACCTTATTAGAATGGATCAGGTTTAGGGTCACAACATATACATAGTTGTTGATCCTGTTGTACATTGATTTGTATTCTTCTTTCTTCCCATCTTCTAGAGAAATATTGTACTGGAGCTTTTTCATTTTTATCATCATTGCTTCTATCCTGACATCCCCTTCCTCAAAACTGTCTTTCCAATTAATCTAGATCACTGAATTCTTTTGTCCAAATGATCCCATTGTTTCTTCCTCGACCTCATCCCCAGCCTCGACCTCATCGCTGGCCTCGACCTTGGATGTGAGCTCTGGAGAAACATCCTCCAACTCGCAGCAAGGTAGTGGTGAGGGGCTGCTGAATTAGAATCAAATGTTCTTCTTCTTGTGTCTCTTTCAGCTCTTTTTCTTTGTTTGGCACAGTGTTTCTGGAGAAAACTATCTTCTTTGGAGGTGTGTAGTAAGAAAAATCTTCATAGATTCTCACTTCATGCATAAAAAAAAGGTTGTAAGTATCCATTTATGCATCGTTCTTCATAGTACTTTATACACTGGTGCAGAGAAGATGAAACCATTGGGTACTCGTGGATCTAGGGGGTCTACCCAGTAGAGTAATGAATGATGTCTCACAATCAATTATGTGGAATTTTTCGGTTGTTCTTGCCAGATCAATGATCATCATAGGTAGTATTATTGATCCAATAGCTTTCTTTTCTCTTATTGAAGCCTCTTAATATCATCCTGTCCATTTTGAGGTCTCAAGCATCAATATTTAGGTATGCTAAAGTCCGCAGGTTTATCACATTTACTGATACTCCTGGATCAACTAACACACTAGAGACTGTAAATTTGTCAATGGTGGTTGAGATGTACAAGGGTCGTTTATGGTCTACTATACCAAGAAATAAGTCATTTTATGTGAACGTAACACTGTAATTTTCTCTTAATGAGCATACCTCATCCAAGGAGTTATCGACCAAATGAGCTAAGCAAATCTCTGGGTCGAGTAAGGCCCTAACTAAAGCTCCCCCCATCTCCTTTGACAGGATCAGAGCATTGTAGATGCTTAGTTTGACGTGTAACTTCTGAAGATGGGCTAACACATTGTACTCCACTTTGTGTTTATGGGTTTCTTCAATTCTTTCCTAAAAGGGCTCTTCATTTTATGGTGGTGTCGGGCTCTCTTTGAGCGACCATCTACTTTGCATTGTCATTCAGACCCATTCACAGGGGTAAAACTTTTCCACTTCTTAATTTGATCTCTTTTATCTATTTCAAATTTTGCACTTAAATTGTGGGTGTCTTCACTTGAGCTTAAACTACTGACTCTTATGGATTTACCTCAGAGTCAGAGGGTTCGAGTTCAATTGTGATAGGTGGCCCCCAAAATTCGTAAGGGAGTATGTCACTTCTAGAACTATCGCAACCATCCTCGTTGGCACCCTCCACTATATCGCGATCACTAGGGTTTTATACAATTTGAGAATTATTTTTAAAATTAAAATTGAGATCCATATTAGGTTGGTTGTCATTAGTTAGGTTATTGCTAAAAACAGTCAAAACTTTGCCGACATCAGAACTCTTTTCATTATAGTACCCTACGGGGGCAAACAAATAGTCATACAGAGTTAGAGATTTGATGGATTTCTCCCCCGAATAAGAAATAACCATCTTAAGAAAAGCAACCCCTAGTCTGCTCTTCGTGTCTTCCATCTTTTATTCCTCCGTGGTCTCCTATATCTTCTTCTCCTGAAGTGTATGTTCAACTGCAACCGATAGTGCTGGTTTAACAGGTCTCAAACTCTAAACTGAAGCATATACCAAAGTTTTCTGAATCCATAATAGCATCTTCTTCATAGATTTTTTCCCATGCTGGACTTCATCCATCGTCAAATGTGTATGGGTCAATCAAAATAATAGGATTAGCCGAAATGACATTAACAAAACCTTTTTCAGGTTCTTTCATGTACTAACTTGGAATCTTTATGTTCCCCTTCTTGAGGTTGATCTCAAGCTAATTCTTGAAAGGGAAGCAATCCTCTATTTTATGCCAGAGCATCCTATGGTACGGGAAATAGAATGAATGATCCATCTTATCCACTTCTTTTAAATTTTTGGGCTCTACAACTGGAAATCAGACCTCTTAATCATTCTGCAAAATATCTTACCAGTTGCTTCATCTTTAAAAGGGTGGACTTTGCTCAGGAGCTCTTAAAAGGTGCATCTTCTCTCTATCAGGTGATACCTCTGCTGAGATGACTGCTGATCATGCAGTTGTGGCAGTTGATAACTTTACTGCAGTCGTTCTACCTGAATCTTCATCGGCTACTTGCCTTTATCCATTATTGTGATAGCCCCAGATTTCTTCTCAAAGTCTTTGAACGATTTCTGCATATCGCTCTTCTCCTGGAAACTAAGCTGTTTTTCCTCTTCTTGAAGACTTCCAACCTTGCTAAGCAATTACTTAGAAGCTTTAATTGTAAAACCCTTAAGGAGAAACACTATCAAACTGTGGATACTCTTTAGTAGAATCCCATTCACATGTTGGTCTTGGAGCTACGATTTGCATTTCATACTTAAATTCCTCCAACATAGAATATAGTCCACCAATGTCTCATCTGGTCGCTGTTTCTCGACCATAAGATCATTGACTGTGATGTGGTGCTAATTTCTAGAAAACATCATGAAAAATAGATTTTCCAATTATACAAATGTTTTTATCAAACCATTTGACAACTCCTTGTACCAGTCGAAGGAAACTATAGGGAGGCTGTTAACAAACTGGTGAACAACAAAGCATTGTTGCCCCACGCGTTGCAGCAACTTGCGCGGAAGTAAGCATTATGTTGTCCAAGGTTCCATGTTCTATCAAAGGTGTTAAACAAAGGTGGTACAAAGCATTTCATGTATTGGAAGACATCAAACTCTTCGGGATAAGATCTATCCCTTACAATCAATGGCCCTCATTTAGACTGGGCTAAAACCTCTTGCTCCTGTTGTTCTACTACCAGCTTAAGATCTCATTCTGATATTAGACTTTGAAAACCATTCTTTATTGGATGCTCTTTTTTGTTGATGGATGTAAATTCCTTTCTTCCATTCATGATTTAGACAACTTCTTCAGGTGGTTCCTTTGGTAATTATGGCTGACTCTGAAGAGTGGCTATGGCTGCCACTTCTCTTCCATCCTCTTTTCCATGTGGTCGATCATTTCATATTTCCACTGAAGGGTCCTTTGTAATGCCTTTGGGTGATCTCCCTCTACGAGTGTCTGGGCCTCCCATAGAGATGATGATGCTAAGGTCTCAACCACATTCACTTCGACATATTCTTCCTCCATGTAATTAGTTGGATCTTCAGCAGTCTCATTTTTTCTATCATAGGATAACTGCTTGAGATCTGAACTCAACTTCTCTAATGTTTCCTCAATTGAATTTCCCTTGGCTGCCTTAAGATCCAATGGCGGTAGCTAATTAATTTCCTCCTTTGACGTAGCAATGACCTCTTAAGGCTTGAGATCCTCCTCGGAACTTTTGACTTTAGTCCTACCGAAAGTTACCGACCCAACAATTTTAGGTTTCTATACCATCTCTTTTGGTGTCGAAAGCTTAGGGCAATATGGCCTGTCGACAGTACCAACACGTCAATGAGTGGTGTGAAACCTAACATGTAGACTAATTACTATGGTAATTGATCCATTATGTTTACTCGATCTTTTCCTAGGGGAATAGGGTTTCTCTTGTGGAACTAGTCACCGTCTGGGTCAGGCATTGATAGACTCGTCGCATCCTTCTGAGAGTTTTAGCGTCTGAACAGTTCTTCTTTACTGCTAGTCTCTCGATTATAGTCCATAATCGAGCCATTAGCATAGCCTTGATCTTATTCCCCTCCGACCCTCATAAAGTAAAGGTCAAGTTGGCTTAGCAGCAATCATTCTGTTATCTTCCTCATCATGGTCAGCAGACAACTTGTGGAAACTGCTCCCTCCCAATAGTGGTGAGGACTCGGATAATCCAAACTCATCTTGTACATCCTCTGCACGGGCAACTTCTCAGCAAAATTCATCTTCTTTATCTTAGCAACCTTCCTATTCTTGTTCCTTATCTATGCTCAAAGGTGAGCACGTCAATCTAAATCCCACTTCAAACATAGAAGGTGTTGTAAGGAAAGTTGAACCCTCCTCGATGGTAGGTTCATCATCCACTTGAACACCCTTTCCTTTGAACAGGATAGGAACGTTGACAGGTATAGTAAAGACTAGACTGACAGAGGTAGCGACAACAGTCTTGGGGGGTACTTCCCATGGCTTTAATAGACTTCACAGAAATGGCAGAATTCTTCTCAACTAACACTCTTTTCAGGGGTGAGAACTTCTAGGTCAACTTCAGGTTGAATTCCATTATCGACTCAACAGTCTCAGAAGTCCTAGTTCTCAAAACAGTGACAATAACACCTCCAAACTTTATCTCAATATTGTCAAACTCATGTTTAAAATGGATGACTGCTCCATCAGGCAGCTCACTCTTCTTCATGACCAATTTCATCCTAGTAGAAAAGGAGAAAATTAACTTCATTGCAGACATTCTTCTTATGCAGAGAGGATTCAGAACGTCAGCCTCATCCAATGGTTTCTTCGGTTGTAGCAATCTTAGGACAAAAATAATTCATGGAATAGACAATGTCCAAAAAAAATTTTATTTTGTTTATTTGAATTCATTTATTTTGTAAGCTTTTCAAATTTCACCAGGCTTCAACTTTTTTGTTATTATTAGGGGAAAGGTTTCAGAAGTGGAAAACTGGCATAATTTGTCAAAAATAAACAAGCCACAGGGGAGAAAGGAGATGAAGCAAAGGACCCATTCCAAACTAAAGGAAAAGGGTGAACTTTTCACTGAATTCATTCTGACGGATTCTCTTCTAAGCTAACACCTATTGGGGTTCATCTCACTCTTGAGAACCCTCTGTTTATGGGTGTCTAAATAGTGGCTCCAAAATCCAAGAATAGTTGACTATACCTGCTAAAGATAGAAATGAGTGAGCTACGCCCATGAATGAATGGTAGCTTGGTCCATGAGGGACATGGATGTGCAACCGATTTATGAAAGCAAAATCATGTAATCACTGAAGGAGAGAAAAACATTTCCCAAGTGGAGTCGCCAAAAATTGTCGGCGGTCATAATTTGTTTGGGAATAATTTAATTTAATTTAATTTATACATAAATTTGATTCTTAGAAAAGTAGTATTTTAATTTTGAAAAGAAATTTTTAGATTTTGAAAATATGAAACCAAACCGATCTCATATATGCAATATTTTAAATAAACAAGCATAACACCGCAAGTGATATACCTATCACGCGCAACAGACACATTACTTGACAGTAAGACTCGATTAAATAAACTAAAAAATTTATGACATCTATTTTAGTTTGTGAAACTTTTTTATGTTGGCCTACAAGTTCCCCTATTTAATATAGAAGATTAAATAGGTTTTATATTAAACTGGGTTCCAAAATTCACTATAAAGGCAAGCCCCTATACTTAATTACATCTTAAGTGACAGAAGTCACTTAAGAATACTCTCAATTTAGATTAGTGGTTTTGCCTTGAAGAATTTTAAAGTTTAAGGTTTGAAGATAAAACATTGGAAATTCAAAAGGAAATAGATAAAGTAGGAAATATTATTTTCAGAAATCCAAAGGAGTGAAAAGTAGGAGATGTCACTGATCCTAAGGGAACCTCGGTGACTTCTCAAGCTATCCTACTATTTGGTTTCAATTTTGAGAAATATCTATTATATATTTCATTATGCTAATTTTATTATTTAGGGCTTATACTTACATGACACGGTCATATAAATAGCCTAGGAGATAAGAGGGTATATGTCGTAGCAAACGACGACCCCAAAGCTTAAGCGAGTTAGGGATTAAATCGCACAACATGATTGTGCAAAGGCCTAAAGATAAGTTAAGGATTTATGTCGTACTAGACATGCTACCTTGAAATCCTATGGCTTGTTATTCAATTCTAAGAAAATATTTGCAGTTGTATATCCAGTTGCTCCCTCGAAGTTGTTCTTCTATACATCTTTATCATTCTCCACAGAGTTAGTTCCAAGCCCATCATCTAAGTGACTGCTCTAGGCTCAAGGTTTAAGTTTTTATAGTTTTTATGATAGGTTTTGTTATCATTAAAGTGCCATTTGTGGGGGAAGGGTTAAAGTTGATTAGCGAGACACCCGTTAGAATTCCACAGTTCCCTCATTCCAGACCACTATTTTCTTTTAAGTTTACTTAGTCTAAACAAATTCTTAAACTCATTTAAATTGGGGAGATCTCATTAGCAATCATAGGTTACCTCATCCGACGGACTCCCGAAAATTTAAAAGACATATTATGTTATTTGTTTGTTTTGAAATTATTTAGTTTTAATTTTAAAAAAGTTTATTTTAATATTGAAAACTGTTTGTGTTGATTTTTAAAAATTGTTTCAACAAAGCATGCATAACATATTAAAGCAGCAGTAAATTGCAGAAGTAAAACGACCATAAATTAACTGTGAATGCGTACTTGTCATCTTCTTGTTGCTCCGACTGAAATGTTAACATTCATAATCATCAATGTATTGCAAAGTAAAAACAATTGCTACATGAATAAATAGTGTTGAAGCCTTAATGGTTTAAGTTCAAAAGAAACCACAGTTCATAACTTGACAAGTCCCTAAAGGTTTTTAAAGGATGATTTTCTTGAACAAAGCATAATAAGTTCAATTGCTCCTCAAAATATCCAAAAGATTATAAAATAGTTTGGGGCATAGATCTAAACAACTTTTAAGGATCCTTTGAACCATTATGAGCTGACTTGAACTTATTATGTTGCTGAACATATCACCCCAAAGTTCATTAGGTTTTAAGTTGTGCCCAATTCTATAGCTCAATTAATCTATGAGGATAAGGATAAACAAGTTTTGAGCTTGTAGTGTATGAAAGGGATTAATTATGGTTTATCTTCGAACTAATCCTCAGATATCTTTAGATTGAACTTAGCTAACTACAAAGCTGAAAAGACATTGGGGTAAATGTGTAATATTAAAAAAGGTCGCATTAAGTACATTTAATTGAAAGATCAACCTAATATTCAACCATTGATTTGGAACTCTAGATTAGTAATTTATTGACTCCCTACCCTATGTCCTAAACATTTAGATTATTCAAATTGGTTCCTTCTTCCAATGTTTAACAATTTAGATAATTACAGTTATACCCTTCTTTTCTAAAAGTGGAGGTTAATTGGTTTCTACCTCTTACCCTCATGTTTCAATCATCTTAGAATGTTGCTTAAGATCAAAATATTGATTTTATGCTTTTAACCCATCCTAAATTTTAATTAGTGGGTGAAGGGTGGAAATTAAAATTTTGCCCCTAAGGCTCCTATCTCCATAAATTTTTTAAATTAATTTATATGGGTTTGAAATTTGTTGACCTATCTCTCATAGATTAATTGAAGTGTTAGAGGAGAAATCATATTTATCTAATCTACATTTATTTATTATAATAATTTTAGTCAAAAAAAAAGGAATTTCCATAGTTAATTTATTTAATCAATCAAAGTAAAGTTTCTATTCTTAAGAAAACTATTAGAGGTTCACCTTAGTCAAAGGACCACTTGGGCTAAATTTCATGAATTTTTGAATTATATTTAATTTTTATAATTATTTGTTCAATTTGGTGGTTAACTAAATAGAAAATACATTTTATATTAAAAAATCAATTTTATATTTTTCACTGATCTTTATGATAGCAGGGAACTCTAAGAAATGTTTTTAAATTTTTTCATAGTATTTATTTTATTTTAATATATATTTTAGTGAGAAATGAGGGAAAATACATTTTAGGATTTTAAAAATACAAAATTGTATTAATAAAATCATGAAAAATATTCTTATTGATCTTAAGTGGTCACGAAAGAATTTGTAACATTTTGGTGTATTTTTGTAATTTTGAGACTTTTTTATTTTTTTGATTATTTTTAAATTGAGAAAATAGCCCAAAAAATGGACTCTTTATTTTAATATTATTTTTTATTTTTATTGGATACCTCTAGTCACAAGGAACACTCCAAACTATTTTTTATAATTTCTTAGTTATATTTTAATTATTGTAATTATTTTAGTGCAAAACTATCATTTTTCTTGAAAAAGTGACTTTAGTGGTTAAATCAATTTAAAATGGTTTCAAATTTTTGTTGAGGGTTAATGTGATCATGAGCCTCAGTGTTGATCATTTTTTATGATTTTTTATACTATATTTCATTTATTAATTTTTTTTATGGGCTTTAATGACTTAAATTAAGAAATTACATGTTAAAGACATTTAAACTTAGGTTTTATTTTTATTATGTTCCTCTGACCACTGTAAGCCTACCAAAATAAGCTTCGTAATTTTTTAATATTTATTTTAATTTATATAATTGTTTTAAGCAAGAATAGTGACTTAAATTTGGAAATTAGGGTTTACCATGTTAGCAGTGTTCTTTGACTTTGGAAAAATCAGAGAACACTCCAAATCGCAGCCAAATTAGACCCTAAAAAATTCAAGTCATGAGGTTAAATTTTTAATTATCTATGATTTCAATAAGTTTTGGAGCATTTAATTAATTTAAAAATAAATATAAGTTAAATAATTTTTATTTTTGGTCCAAGAGTATTTTTATTTTATTTTTATGATTTTTCAACACCAAGTTATGAACTTTGGAAGTTTCTTGAATTATTTAATTCATTTAAATCCTATTCCTATTTATCTGACCCAGCGCCACACAACCCTACAACGTCTCTGAAGCTCCATGAGGCCCGCTCCCATTTGACACCGCCTTCCGCGTCAGCGTTAACTCAGCGTGCGCTTTATATTCTGTCTCCTCGTTTGGCTCCTCTTTCGTCATCTGATAGATACACGCGCAAATGAATGACATCCGTTTTTTGTCCCCATCTAACTTAAATCAAGAATCATTGACATTAAAATGCTTTTATCTAGCTTGATACTCAACCAAATTTCTTGCAGTTTGTTCTATTGCTTCATCTAAACGGATATGATTTAGACAAAGACATCCATATGGATAAATGAATATGATAAAAAAGTTCACTTGTTGGATGATGGCATGGGGTAGAGAGCTTAGGTAAATTTGGAGATGGGTTTGCATAATTCAAGGGACCCTTGGTCTATCGCTCTAAAATTGGGTACTTTGTGATTTGATTAACATCCAAGCGGGATAAACAAAAAGTAGTAGATTAAGCTTGGTTAATTTCAAAAGGTTTGGGTTAATTTGGATTTTATGTTCAAAGTTAGGGTTAGAGCTAACAATTGAATTTGGGCTTGACTTGGGCTTGGTTTAAAAACTAATTGAAAGGTCCAATTGGTCTACAGGAATGTCATGAAGAATATAGGAAAAGAAATTGGGGGATTGAATTGATTGAAGGCTTTCATTTTTTGGAATTTTGGCTTAGGGTCAATTTTGGGGCAATTTGTTTGAGCTTGGATTTAGGTTAGGTTTGGGTTTTTACCATTGAGGGTTCGAATTAGTCTAAGGAATGTTATGGAGAGTTTAGGATTCAAAATTGAGGGAGATGGATTGTTCATGGGGTTCAATTTAATGAAATTTGGAGGTTAGGCTTAGTTTAAGGGAGGTTTGGAATAATTTAGGAGATTTTGAGAATTTTTTTTGACACAAGGGGTATTTTGGTAATTTTGGCAAATTTAGGGCTATTTTAGGAATTTTGGGGAAATGTGGTGTTTTCGTCAATTTGTATAGCTTGAAATAGTTTGATATGACTTTCGAATTGAATTTGAGGATTGGGCCACATTTGGAAATTTTGGGTTCTAAGGGCAATTTGGTAATTTTTGAGAAGTTTGGGACTAAAAGGCCAAAATTGGGTGTTTAGGTGGGATTAAAGCTCATTGAAGATGCCAATCACAAGGTTACATTATTTGAGGCATGAGACTAAGGTGATGCTCATTTTAGACCCTTCATGCGTGGGTCCAAGCCACCCAGCTAAAGCGTTAAGAGCTTGTGGACCACACACATAAGTTTTCAAAAGAGCAAAAGGGAATAGGTTCAATGGGTGTAGTTTCAAGGTACTAGGATAAGTGGAGAATTATGATGTGCTTGAGTGTGTGAAATACCAAACCCTTAGCCACCCAGGGTTGCCCTAAGTTCATAAGTTCTGTGAGGACTCATCCATGAATCCTCACATGTTGGTCTTAGCGTTCCAAGTGCTGGAGATTTCAAAGAGTGGAAGGAAGTTCTTTGAATTTCTATGTATGTGGGTTCAATCTCTATTCTTCTAAGATGGTAAAAAAGAAAGTCATGTGGCTAGATTCTATGCACTAAAAAGAAAGGAAATACCTCACCAAAGGTGAGGTCAACACTAATTTCTTAGAACTTTGCGCCACATTCAAGCATAATGGCGTCTCCAATGTTGATGTTAGATTTAGAATTTTTCTCTTTTCCTTGAGGGATAAAGCCAAAATGTGGCTTAATGCATTAGCACTGGGTTCAATTAGTACATGGGTGATTTAACCAATAAAATTAAGCTAAGTATTTTTCATCATCTAAAACAGCTATGTTGAGGAATGATATCATGTCATTCTATCAACATGAAGGTGGATAAATTTATGGGGCTTGGGAATGAATTAAAAAAATTCTTAAGAAGTGTCCACAACATGCATTACTCGATTGGCTTATTATTCAAACCTTCTGTTACAGATTAGTTGGATCTTTAAGAGCAATCATTGACTCTGCCAATGGTGCTTCACTTATGTTAAAACTATTTGAGGAGGCTTATTCTATTATAAACGAAATGGACACCAATAACTTTCAATGTCTCTCCAAAAGAGAAAGCCTCAAGAAGGAAGCAAATATTCATGAAACTGATGTGCTGACTATTTCAACTTCTTAAGTTGCAATTATTGCAAGAAAGTTAGACCATTAAGGAATAAGTTTACTTCAAGGACCTCTAGTCATTGAGGAAAATTCATTTCAACAGTTGATTGATACTAATATTTGAAACTATCCATGTGATAAATAATTGCTCAAATAAAAATGTTCCAATTATTACAATTCAGGCTGGAAGAATCATCTCAACTTTAACTGGAATAGAAATTATGGAGGAGGAGACCAACTATGTGGAAATAATCAAGTTAATCCTAATGGTAATTGGAACAACCAAGGTAATTCTAAATTTATACATTCTTTTCCTCTTGGATTTAACTCCAACCCACAGCTTAAGGAGAATACGTTATCATTTGAAGAGGTTGTTCTTCAAATGTGGAGTCAGCTGTAAAGCCAAGAGGCTGAAATTAGGAATATAGAAAACTAATTGGGGCAAATTACCATGTCACTTAACTATCATCCTCAAATGATTTTTCTTTAGTAGCAACGAGATGATTCCTAAGGAGAATAATAGTGAGCAATTGAAAGCAATAAAGTTAAGGAATAGAAGAAAATTGGAGGATATGGTTTAAAAGAATCTTGTGTTGAGAAAAGTAGAAAAGGATACTAAAAGACCTATGGAAGAAATTTTGAAGGAATTTGAAAAACCTAGGGAGAACACAACCCAAAATTTAGGAGAACTTGAACTATCTTATACTGATCCATTTCTTATAACTTTGAAGGAAGACATTAATATACAAATAGGGAAAATCATTGGGAGAAAATTGGATTTAGAAATAACCATTTGAAACAATAATCTGAATCAATACTCTACATGCCCTCAAGATGATTATTATAGAGCTGAGAAGGATAAGTTGGAAGAACAATTAAATTTTGAAATTTAGTAGAAATTCCAAGATCAACAAAAGATTAGGCGATTGATTGGGAATTGCTAAATTGGAATTTTGATTTGGGAAGAATCCTTATTTGTCAGGTTAACGACATTAAACAAAGCGCTTCTATAGAGGACACCCAAGATACATATGCTTTCGTTTCTTTTTAAGTTATGACTGTTTGTAGTATGTTGTGTTCGTTGTTTGTGTGGCTTAGATTGTTTGATGTTGATTGTGGATGTTAGGATTGTGTGTGGACTGCTTGATGCATGATAGTAGAAATTAGATTTGATGTTTTCTCTATGTTTAGTTTTAACTAATGTCATTGAGATGCTGATTTATTTCCTTTATATTAGTTGTAATGGACATTATTTATCAATGTTTGTAAATTTAAAATACTTTTAGATAAAGGTTTTGGTGCTTTTAATTATTTCTATATTGATAACTACATTGTTAGTTAGACTTTCTTCTGTTCAATTTTCATTCTAGCATGTGTAGGTTATATTTACTTTCTGTTGCATATACTGTCTTAATGAATATTTGAAAATATTTTTGAAGACATATGGGATATATTGGCTTTCTAAGCTGTGATTTTTATTCCTGCTTATATTTTTTTTTATTGAATGTTAGGGTTGGGGGGAGAAAAATCTTTTAAAAGCTTAACTTTCTTTATCCTCAGTAGCTTACAAATAAAATTGGTATCACTTTAAAATGATTTGTGGTATGTGGTGTTACCTTTCGAGTATTATAATTTTGATTTTAGGGATGCTATGGAATAGTTAGTTGAAATTTTGGTGAAAAGGACTGTGCTAGAGTTAAGATATTTAATATGAGATGATGGGAATATAATTTTACATATTATAGTATGAAAGAATTGTACTTTTGAAAAATTAAGATTCTTTGATTTTAACATTATAAGAATTGAATCTCTATTGAAAGCAATTTTAATTTAATACTAATAATTAAAAAAAAAATGAAGGAAAGTGATGAGTTTTAAACTTTAGGAGGATGATAGTAAATCTCAAACCTATTAAAGGTTATCCAGATATAGTAATCCTTATATAAAAAAAGTAAAGATTGAAAATGATCCCAAAAGAAAGAAAAGTAAAAAAGAAAATAAAAATCATGAAATGTGTGTAGAAGCCTAATAAAAAATTGGGTTTAGCTGACTTTTCTTAAAGGAAAAGATTTAGACACGAACCAAAGCTTATTTTTATTTCAAAAGGTCTTAGTAAAGTTTTCATAAATATAGTGCTTAAATTCTGATTTTATACTCTCTAGTAATCCCAAGTTTGATAAATTATAATTACTTTCAAAGTTGACTTAAAATCAGGGCTCCTAAGTTAAATATTAAATATGCTTATACCTTAGTCCTAGCTCAATTCACTAGAATTTTTCCTAGGTTGCACTATGACATTCTTGAAGCAAAATTGTAGGAAATCTTGAAGAAACTCAATACCAAAATTGAGTAAATTTGTTTTTTAAAAGTTTAAGTGTTACTAGAGAACAAATAATGTTTAAGTTTGAGAGATTTTGATATGTCTTTTATCATGCTTAATTTTCATTACATTTAACACATTTATTTTTTTAATGAAATTGCACTTTAAAGAAGGGTATCACTTCGAGTAGATTAGGATTAAAAATGAGCAAAAAAGAGTAGAATGGAACAAACTTGGATTTCATAAAACTGACACCTAGGCGTTGGATTTTATGCTCCAAGGAACTACATTCAAGAGCCCTGACACTAGCTTCTTGGCCGCAAAGTACAAGAACTTTGTGCATTCAACTATGAAGGTAGTGCCTAGGCGCTAAGTTATGGGTGCCAAGGCACAACCATTTTCTGCAATTGTTGAACCGCGACTTTGAGAGTTATTTGATGGATTTTAACACTTGTAGAAGGGGCTTTTTTTCATTTCGAAGTCCTAGAATTCTTTAGGAAGGCCCCGTGGTTGCAGATAAGAGTAGGAACTATAGATTCTTACCTTTTCTAGAGAGATTGGAGAGGGGAATTGAGTGAATCCTGTAAGGGATTATATCAGCATTGCAAGGAACAGTAGGAGGCTTTATTGGAGGGATTTTCATCTATATTTTGGAAGGAAAAGCTAAGTATTATGCTCTTTATTGTCTTGTATTTGTTTTTAAACATGTATTTAGTGGATTTCTTTAATTTAATGAAGTTTTCAGTTATGTTAAACATGCCTTTTGAGCAGAGTTCTTGCACTTTTCTCTTGTGATAGTTAGGTAGAATTTGTAGGAGGATGATTATTATAGAATTAAGATTATAATATCAAGGTGGTGATTTTTACTTCATGCTTAATTTACTTATCAGTTTGAGGAATTAGTGTTAAAACTTGTTGCAAACCCACAAAGATCTAGGAGGACTATGACTTTATCAACTAGGAAGAACCACATTGAATTTATGGGTGAAGGAAAAGAAGTCCATAGGACAATGCAAATAGTTGGAGAGATATGTTTTGAGGGGATTTAACTTAGGAACTTCTAGGGTGATAGGAAGAAACACTTACTAAGTTAAACCAAACTACGTTACATACTCAGAAGAGGGTAACCTAGATTCATGATTTTATTGTCACTAGCCACATTAGATTCTTAATATCTTATCCTGCATTTCCACTTACGCACTCACAATTGATAGGTGGCTTTCATATCCTAAACTTCACCAAACTAATTAAACCTAGACAGGTTTAATTTAGACATAGCATTGTAATCTAGGAGTAGCTGTTAGAAAATCACCATTTATCAAACTTCCAAACTTGGACCAAAAAGTTGTAGACTGAAACTTCTTCTTTGACAACCTCACCTCCCTGTGGGATTGACATTTTGGACTCATTTGAGCCATATATTATTGAAATTATATGCATGCTTGCATGAGAAACCTCAGTGTGTTAGGATATCTAATTTTAAGGACTTAATCAATTTACTAAGGAGTGGATCAAGCTTTTAGTTCAATTACCAGGACTTACATCATTGTTACACAACACACTTGCAGATCAGTGACCACTCCTCATGGCCACTCCACTTGACACGTCAGTGATTCGTGATCTCAATCCACAGATCAGACCATGAACAGTAGTACCATTTTATTGGTGGCGATTTGTGGCCCTTTAACTGCCTAATTCATTTCTATTATTGAAGCACCGCCTAATCAGACCAAAAGAAAACCTCTGTCACCATCTTTCCAAGCCTATAAATAAGTGGTCTTCGACACTCTCCAAGACATACGAACTCTCCGACACTTCCTTAGACAACCCAAACAAAGGCAAGAAAGAAGAACAATTCTCCGTCGAGCATCCTCCTTTAGTAAACATTCTTCTCCTTTGTTAACTTATAAGTTAACATTAGTGTAGGTCAATCAAATCAATATACTTGGATTAAGCTTGGGTTTACGCTTGACTTTGGTAGATCTGAACCCAGCCCAACCCTAACCCAAACCCTGGCAAAACCTAGATCTGTTCCAACCAAAGTCTAACCCAAAAACCTAGCCTAACCTAAACTTGACCCAATGACACGGCCCACAATTATACAATAATTTAACTTTTAAAAGATGGCCAAAAACATGACCCAATTTAAATTTAGTGGCCAGTGTGAAAAATCAAAATGTTATAAAGTTTAGAAAATATTCTACACATTAGGGGTACTATGCAAGTATACGTATCATTTCAAGTAATATAAGATTTTCTTTAATGACCCCAATATCAATCCCACATAGAAGTGAGGTAAGAAATTCTCTAGGCTGATTCTAGTCTACTACTATTAGGTTTTAATTTGTAATTTTTGAAAATTTTGATTTTCCTAAATTCACTAATTTACACTAAAATTATAATTAACTACATTAAATAAGAACCAAATCTAAGGAGACTGGCTAAATTTTGGAAAGATCTTAAATAATTAAAATCCCTTTCTCCTTGTTATGAAATCATAATTAGTGTAGGAATAGAATGTTTAAAGGTTAAAATAGGAGCATACTTATTCCTTACCCCCTCTCAGTCCATGCAAATAACATTGGCTAGCAAAAAGTTTATTCCAGCTTGTGTAGTAGTGTTGAGTAGATTTTGACCTCTCACTTCTAGATCACCCAATGTACCCTCTCTATAGGATCTACTAAGATCTCTTTAATCAAAACTCCAAACTAAATTGATAAAAGAATCTAGTCCGACACCCTAGAAACATCAATTTTACACCCCATCAAAACTTATCTCCCTATTTATTTGCATTTCCCTTAGGATGATTATGATGGCTCTTTCCAAAGTTAAGTGTGGTACACACTAATTGGTGAAATCATAACCCTCCTAGGTCATTATCTTTCACAAAAGATTTTAACCTCACAACTAATCAATTTGCAAAGTCTACGTACGATCGGTGAAAATACCATAACAATTTTTTAGAATAAGAGGAAATATTTGAATCATTCTCATCCCACTCATGACTAAATCTCATCACAAGGATATAGAGTAAGTAAAACTATTCACTAAGAATGAAGAAAGCACAATAGAAAACTTCATTTAAATCAGAGAAAAGTCACTAGAAAAGTATTTAGCACAATTAAAGATAATGAAAAAGAAAATACTTAGCTTTTTTCCATTAAAAGAAAGATAAAAATCTCTCCAACGATGTCTCTTGCTGATCCACACAAAGTTCCTACAACCTACAATTCCACAATTCCTTTCAGATATCTCTCAAAATCCCTTACCAATCTCTCCAGAAATAGTAGACATCTACATCCCCACTTCTATCTACGACCTCTAGACATTCTTGGAAGTCTCAAGAGTATGGAAAGCCAAAAGGTGTCTTCCCTAGTGTCGAATGGTGCTTAAAACTCCCAAAATCATGCAATAACCGTCCAAAATGGTTACTGGCACTATGGAGCCAGAATCGGTGCTATAGTGTCTGTTCCTCGATGTGATTGGTGTTATGTCGCCATTTTGGGTGTTGTAGCACAAGTTCAAAAGTTGAGGCAACTCCTATTCGCTCTATTTTGCCCCATTTTAGCTCCAATCTTGCTATAACAAAATGCACTGGATCATAATTTTCTTCCTTACTTGATTTGGCTCTGAATAGCACCATTTTTGGTCCATTTTCTCTAAAAGTCCATTTCTTGTACCTGAAACCAAAAGCATGCAAAATATCTTTTATTAAAGCACAATATAAAAAAAATTTACATAAGATGAGCATTAAATTTATATTTAAAATAAGAAATTTTAGGGTGGATCAATTCCCCCAAACTTAAACGTTACTTATCCTCAAGTAACACTATAACTTTAAGGACCAAATTTCTTGATTTGAGGCAGTAGGTTTCAATAGAGTTTCCTATAATTTTATCTGTGAAATGTTATAGTGTAACTTAGGAGAAATTATAGTAAATCAACCTAGGACTAGGGTGTTAGATTATCTCATATTCAACTTAGGAATCTTGATTTTCTACTTACTTCATAAGTTATCGAAACTTGTTAAACTAATGATTCTTAGAAAGTCTAAAAATAGAATTTAAGCACCCTATCTATACCAATTTGACCAATACTTTTTTGAAATAAAAATAAGCTGAGGATTGTTTCTAAGTCCTTTTATTTACAAGATTCATGTGAAACAAATTTTTTATTAGGTTTCTCCTCAAGCTTATCCTCACTTTTCAATTATTTTCACATTTTCTCTTTTTTAGGAGCATTTTCAATCCTTTCTTTCCTTTTATTTTTTTATGTGAGGATTACTATATCTGGATAGCCTTTAATAGTTTTGAATTTTGCTATCCTCTTTTTAAAGTTCAAAACTCAAAACTTTCCCTCACTTGTTAAAAGTGTAAGTATTAGTTTGAAATAAGTTTCAATAAGGGCTCAGTTCTCATAAAGTATAAATCTAAGAATCTTAGATTTTCAAATATTCAACTCCTTTCTATCATAAATAGCAAAATCATTTTCCTAATGTTTCCTATAACATATCTTAACTCTAGAATAGTTTCATCACATAAGTCCCAACTAAGTTTTTTCTAATATTTCTAAAATCAAAGTTATAGTAACCTAAAGATAACACCACATACCAAAAGTCATTTTAAAAGTGATATCAAATTAAATATAGGTTAATGAGGATAAATAATGTTTAACTTTGAAATTCATTTTTCTTCCTCCTCCCAAACTTACACTTTTAAATATTTTACCATAAATACCATAAATTGTAGTAGGAAGAAAGAGTAAAAGTTGTATCTACTAGATGCTACAACATCCTATCAAATTCATATACATGAATAATTAAGATAGAATGACTGCAGGAGAAAATAAGTCTAGCCTAAAACATGCTTTCAATAATATTAAACTAAAATGAAGTATACTAACTTTGAAATTCATTTTTCTTTCTCCCCTCAAACTTGACTTTTAAATGTATAACGCTCAGTACATAAAAAATAAGTAGGAAGAAAAAGCCTAGAAGAGCAATCTACCACAAGTGTCTATCAAAATATTTGCAAATATACTTAGAACAAAATAGTGTGCAGTAGAAAGGAAATCTAAACTAAACATGCCATAATGATATTTATTAAAGAAAAGTTTAATTAGCTTGTTAGGTATAAGCATATGAATTTATATATAAGTGTTCTCTATGTCCTCTATTTGTTTGTAACAAAAACACTTACACACATGATAAATGAGGTCAATTTATCATTTAAATCATCATATCTCACTACTTTACTTTAAATTTCTAACGGAATCACTAAACTGATCTATTAAGTTCCTTTCATGAATTTTATGTGATTAACCTCATGGATAAAATTATCCTTGTTACGTTGGGTCGTGAACACCAACCTCATACATCACATTATCCCATTAATTAGCACCTCTAATAGTTATAAGGATAGTGTAAGATCATCCACATGTTTCACATAAAGTAGGTTCATGACTCCTACCAAATGAATACTTGGTTAAAGAAAGGAAGTAACAAAAACTGAGATGGAACTATCACTGTCCAAACTTAAGATGTCTCTTATAAAATTCAAGTCCAGTTAAGATCCAAGTCATAGTGGACTAATCAATCCAATTACTACAACATAACATAAACTAGTATAGCCATAATAAGTAATTAAGGAATAACCTCACTCATGGCGCACATTAAGATCAAATCAAGCCACTAACAATCCAAACATCCACTAACATCAATCAAACTAGTCAATCCATGATAACACACAAAGATCAAATTAATTAACTAACAATCCAAACATCCACCACTCATCAATCAAGTTGATCAATCCACACTAAAGCAAACATAATAAAACTAACAATCATGACTCTCAGGTATATTAAATCAAACTACACTAATGACTATGGATTTCTTCCCATAAAGTGCTTGGTTTAATGTCACCAGCCGGGCCAAAGACCAAACTTTTCTGGATCCAGAAATTCTTAAAAAATCCTAAAAGTTTAAAATTTTCAATTAGCTTTTCCTTTTTAGATTTATTCAAATTACTTTTCCTCATATTTCTTTCTAGATCCAATATTCTTCCAATGATTATCTCAATTTACATCTTATTATCATCTTTTAAACTTATAAGAAATGGATCTCTATAAGTAAATTTAAGATCTCCTAAATTTTGGATCAGATTCTCTCTGGATGATTCAGATTCGAGATCAAATTCTACTATGTTATTATTGTGTCTCAAATAATCTTCTAATTCTTCCTTTTGGGGCTGAAGAAATAGTGGAGGTGATTTTCTTATATCTATCCTGGTTGACGAAATAGGTTTCTCTAATTCATTAGGAATTTCTTCCATTAGTCTTTATATCTCTTTTTCTCTTATTCTCAACACAGTGTTTGTTTGAACCATATACTCCAATTCTCTTTCACTTCTAAGTTGAATAGATTTATCTTGTCCGCCATTCTTCTCCTTATGGCCTATCTCAAGGTCACTAAATAAATCTCTAGAGGGTAACTTTTATTTGAATTAATAATCTGCCCCAATTGGTTTTCTATTTTTTAAATTGTGGCCCCTTAACTTTCCAACTGACTCTCCATTAGAATAACCAAATCTTCTAACAATAACTACTCATTTTGTGGGTTGAAGTTTAATCGAGGTTGAATGTTAATTGAGTTAATAATCCACTCCAGTTGGTTTTTCATATTCCTTATTACGGTCCCTTGACTCTCTATTTGACTCTCCATTTGAATAACAACCTCTTCTACTAAGTTGATGAGGAAAAAAAGTTCATCCTTATAATAGCCTTGATTATTCACATTACCTATCTAATTAAATTAATTATCTTCCCATAATTGGTATTCTCATCCAAAATTGTTATTCTAGTTAAAGTTTGAATGCTTTTCCCAACTTGAGTTGTAATAATCAAAATAAGGGTTATATATCTCCTGGCTAGTTTCAAAAGAGTTAGTTTGATTAATCATCAAAATGAATTTTCCTGAATAATTGATGGTCTTTAAGAATAACTTTTTACATATTTATCTAACTTTATTGCAATATCTGCAACCTGAGAAGTTAAAATAGTCAGCATATTAGTTTCAAGAAAATTTGCTACCCTCTTGGGGTTTACTCTTTCAAAGCTACTAGTATTATAATCCAAATTTAAATATTTATTCTATTGTTGATCCGCCATTTCAACATTAAATTATGGAGTCTTTCCTGATTTATAATCCTCTTAAAACATCTCTTTAGATCTGAGCCATATAATCCAAGGTCTGCAGCTCATGAATTATGCATACAAATCTAAAGACTTAACAAATAAGATAAATATCAAAAAAAATTTTGGTAATTTTGCTTTTTCTTGAAAATAAACACAATAATTGAAAACCCTATAATAAAATTTTAATTTCCATGTCTAATTCATACAATTTCAAAAAAAATTCTCTAAATGTTCATACCGTAGCTTCCCCGACAACTATGCCAAAAACTTGACCAAACCCATAATTATGCAGTAATTTAGCTATCAAAAAATGAAAAAAAAATTGACCCAATTTATATTTAGTGGTTAGTGTGCAAAATTGAAATGTTATAAAATTTATAAAATATTTTACACACTAGGGGTGATACGCAAGTATATGTATCGTTTTAAGTAATATAGAATTTTCTTTAGAGGCCCTGATATCGATCCTACTGAGAAGCGAGGTAAAAAAATTCCTTAGGTTATATCTAGTCTACTTCCTTAGGTTATATCTAGTCTACTACTATCAGGTCTTAGTTTGGAATTTTGAAAATTTTGGTTTTCCTAAATTCACTAATTTATGCTAACATTATATTTAACTAGATTAAATAAAAACCAAATCTTAGGAGATTAGATAAATTTAGGAAAGATCTTAAATAATTAAAGTCTATTTCCCCTTCCGATGATATCATAATTAGTGTAGGAACATAATGTTAAAAGTTAAAATGTGGTATTATGAAAAATAGGAACATATTTAATCTTTACTCTTTTTAGGTGCATGCAAAAAACATCAGCTAGCTTAAAGTTTGTTCCAGCTTATGTAGTAGTGCTGAGTAGATTTTGGCTTCTAACTTCCAAATTACCCAATGTTCCCTCAATATAGAACCTACTAGGGACCCTTAGATCCAAAATCCAAACCAACTTGACAAAAGAATCTAATATGTCACCTTATAAATATCAATTCTACACCCATCAAAACTTATCTCCCTATTTATTTGCTCTTCCCCTCGGATGATTGTGATGGCTCTATCTAAAGTTAAGTGTGGTACTCACTAGTTGGTTAAATCATAACTCTTCTGGGTCATTATGTTTTGCAACTGATTTTAACCTCATAAGTGATCAATTTGCAAAGTCAACAAAGAATTGTTGAAAATGCCATCACAATTTTCTAAAATAAAAAGAAATCTTCAAATCATTCTCATCCCACATTAAATTTGAGATGTTGAGGATTGTTACACTCAATACCTCATTTTCATAGGATCAATTACTATTGTAATGACACACATTAAATTCAAGAGGTTGAGGATCGCTGCCTCCAATACCGCATTTTCTTGGTATCACTTTCTATTGCAATGATACAAATTAAACTTAAGAGGCTAAGGATCGTTGCATCCGATACTGCATTGCCTTAGGATCACTTCCTATTGCAATGGTACACATTAAATTTGAGGGGTTAAGGATCGCTGCATTCGATAACTCATTACCTTAGAATCACTTTATATTGTAATGGTACACATTAAATTTGAGATGTTGAGGATCACTGCATCTGATACTGTATTGCCTTAGGATCACAATAACTGCATCTAATGTTGCATTACCTTTAGATCACTTCCTATTGAAATGGTACACATTAAATTTGACAGGTTGAGGATCGCTACATCTGATACACCTTGCCTTAGGATCACTTCCTATTGTAATGGTATACATTAAATTTGAGATTTTGAGGATAACTGAATCAGTTACAACATTGCCTTAGGATCACTTCATATTGCAATGGTAGACATTAAATTCAAGAAGATGAGGATTTTGATATTTGATTTCGCTTTATCTTAGGATCACTTCCTATCATAATGATGCAAAATCAAAACTTTGAGATAGGTGTAAGAGCCCTTTAAATGGAGCAAGGCATCCTATTCTCTTCTCAGCACTTGAAAATCAGTGTGAGGCCCCTTTAAATGGAGCAAGGAATCTGATTCTCCTATCAAACCCTCAAGGTAGGTGTCGGACCCCTTTAAATTGAGCAAAGCATCCTATTCTCATCTCAGCGCTCGTCATGAATTATGTTGGATGTGAGTCCCTGTGCTTTTTTTTTCTAATGTGAGACTCTCAGCATCCCTTGTTACCTCTTGGGTTGGATGTGAGTCTTTGTGCTTTCCTTCCCAATGTAACACCTTTCCGACTAGTTCTTAAGTTGGATGTGAGTCCCCGTGAATTGAATCTTAACCTGATCTCTTCTCTTCATACACAAAATGTCAACACACAAAGTCTCACACATAAGCTCTGATCACACACAAAACTCCAATGCATAAATTTTCCATAAAATCAAAATCATAAACATGTAAATCAAACTGACACTCAAAATTTGAAGTCTCAAATTCCAAGCTTTTGATTGAGGATACATCAGCTAATCCATAATGAGAATTCTGAGTTTTTGATCTCGAGTCATGGTCAATGCCAATAGGCGGTGTGCCTGTTTGGCACACCCCACCTATTGGGGGTCCATTTGTTGACCTCATTTTTGTTAGGGTCATATTTTCCTTAGAAGCTTAGGATCTATCCATAGAACTTTCATGTTGACTATCCTAGAAGCTTAGTGATGGGCCACCCACCCTATAGCAATTCTAACAACTTCTTTACTCTTTTTGAAATTTCACATCAGTTTTTTTGACCTCTAGCACTTAAAAGGTTGTAACCAACATGAGAAAGCTCAAATTGAGCCTCTATAGGGTTATGAAGCTGTACGGGCACCCTCTTTGACCATGAGTGGTTGATGTTTGGTTTCACAGAAACCTACACACACCACAAAACCCTAAAATCACTTGCACTTGACTCACTTCCTTACTCCTTCTCGAAGCTCATGTGGATGGACCCAAGCCCTTAACCTTTGGCTAAAATGGTTAGGACCAACATCTTGAGCATCCAAAATGAGTTCTCATTTGGTGTCTTATGTTTTCAATATGGCAATTCATGAAATGCATGATCAACACCCTAAACCCTAAATCCATCTAAAATCCCAAATTTACCCAAAATTGCTAAAACTATCAAATTAATTGCCAAAAATCATCAAAATCATACCAAACATCTCCCAAATCAATCCTAACCACCCATTGGCCTCAATTGCACCCAAATCCACCAAAATTGGCCAAAATTCCCAAATTGCCCCTAAATGCCTAAAGCCCACAGATCACTCCCAATTTTCACCAAATCCATCTCCAATACTCCCAACATCAAGTTCACCCCAATTTTCAAACCTAAAGTCCAAATTCAAGATAATCCAAACAAATCCTAAAATCACTTTCCACTAAAATCCCATAAAGTCCAAAATCAACCCAAAATTCACCTCAAAACAATTTCCACAAAATGGAACCCCATGAATCAAATTGGACTTCTCCATATTATGTCCTAAAATTCATCATCATGAATTGAAAATGTCATAAGAATTTCACATGAATAATGTTCAAAACTATTAGAATTAAATTAAAAGTCTAAATAAACCCTTCATACTAAAATTCAAAAGCACATAAATTGGGCCCCATTTAAACTTAAATGAAGCCGACATGACAAATTTTCATATCATCATCCTTTTAATTAAAACCATGTTCCATGGTCATGCATCATGCATGCAAGCTCCAAATCATCCATTTTGGGTCGCATGACCTTCTCCCACAAAAATTTGGAAAACTCTACATGCCTTTCTCATGAAAAACACCCCATGGATCCGTGCATGACATGAGGTCACCCATGGAGCCATCCATGGGCCTCATATGGCCCATGCATACTAAATATGACAAAAGGAGGGGTTTCCTTATCCTCCCACCGAGCCTCTCACCCAAATCCTAATCCAACCAAATTCTCCTTCCCCACACCAAATAAATCACCGAAAGCCCTAGGGGGATGACCCAACCACTCCAGCCACCTTAGAAAGGACCTTAACTTTCTTTCATAGGGTTAGACAATGGTTAAACATACCTAACCCAACCCATGATACATTTTGGAGAAAATTGAAATTACCCATGATTGGACAAAATTGACTCCACATCTCTCTACATCTGACATCCCACAGTGTGGAGGTGACTTCCCTTAGCTAGTAATCCACCCTATCCACCAGAAAATACCAAGCCCAAGAGGTCACCTGATGTGCCTTAAAATTACATATTTAACACTTTATAGCCATATTTGAAAATAATATGCTTTAATGAAAGGTATTTTGTGTATTATTGGTTGCAAGTGCAAGAAAAAAGTGTTTAAGAGTAAAAAAGGATAAACAATACATCAAAAATGAGCAAAATGGGCCAAATCATGATAATTGCAAAAAATAGTTAAACTGACGCTTAGGAGCCAGATGAAATTCAATGCTGGTGTCTAGGAGGGTAGTTGGGCGCCTAGGCGTCAGAGATGGTTACACTTATATTCATTGAATATGAAAAAATTTTGAAAAGATGTCTTAAGCAACCCTTGGTGATTTTCGAAGCTCTATATATTGAGATTAATTTTGGATGAAGATAGAGATAAATAGTTTTGGAGTCATATTGAGAAAGGGAGGCACCCGTCTAGAGTGGGCAACAACCTTAGTGTGGTTTTGTGAGACTTTATGATTTTTTGAAGTATTGTGAGTATTTTAAGAGTCTATTGGAGTCATGGAAGTTAGGGAACTTTAGAGGAGTGCTTGGAACATTTAAGATAATTATTTGTATCATTTTATTAAGATTTATATTTCAGATTTGAGTTTTATAAATATGTTTTGTTTTTATTTTGTTATCCCCATGAATTATGTGTAGTTTTCTTCTTTTTCCTTGCAATAAGAAGTAATCATATGGTAGATTTGATTTGCTTAGAACTTCTTTTATTCCAAAAATTTGTGATCGTATTTTCATAAGTTCTTCATTTACTTTGCAAGTTGGCCACTTGTATTGTTAAAATTTGTTGAGAAACTTAATGACTTAGGAGGGCTCAGATTTCATCAACTAGTGACTATCACATTTCAATTTGGAAAGAACGTTGGCGATCTTTCGAGGGGGTGAAAACAGATAGGGACATAAGATTTGATGGGCATAGAATTGATGTTTCTAGGGTGATGATTCGATTTGCAATTACGCAGATATTTTATATTCCTTAATATGCCAAAAACTTGACCCGAATTATAAATAGCAGCTAGTTAGAACAAATGTAATACATTAAAAACTAAGGAAATAGTTTTATCACAAGGGATACTACAAAAGTATACGTATCATTTCAAGTAATATAGAGTTTTCTCTAAAAACCCCAGTATCGATCCCACGGGGAAGCTGAAAATAAGAATACATTTAAATTAAATATAGGAAATTTAGCTTTAAGAAAACTTTACTTAAGAATAGAACAACTATATGAAGATAAAAATTAAGTTTACTAAATTCTACAACTTGAAAGTAAAAGTAAATGAAATGACTTAGATAATATATATAAAAAAAGGCTTTCTCATTGCCAATAATTCATAATTAGTGTAGGATATCAAAATTTTTTAGAAACTTAAATGTGGTATTGTGACAAATAGGATATTACATATTCTTTAATTCTTTCAAATTGTGCAAAGAACATTGACTAATCTAAAGTTAGTGTCGACATGTATAATAATGTTGGGTAGCTTCTAGTCTCTCACTCCTAGATTACCCACTTTGCCCTCTCTATAAGACCTACCAGTGACCCTTAGTTCCAATCTCTAGATAAAATTGATAAAAGAATCTAGTCTATCTCCCTAGAATCATCAAATCTCCACCCATCAAATCGTATCTCCTTATTTATTTGCACCCCCTTCAGATGATCGTGACTGCTCTTTTTAAGGTATAAGGTGATATTTGCAAGTTAAGAAATCTTAGCCCTTTCAGGTTTATGAGCTCTACAATAGGTATTAACAATACAAGTGACTAATTTGTAAAGTAAAGGAAGGACTGGTAAAAACATCATCACAATTTTTAGGAATAAAAGAAGTTCTAATCAAAATCAAAAACACTTACTTAATTACTTCATACTGCAAGGAGAAAGAAATAAAAATACTCACGAAGCATGGGGATAAAAAAACAAAACATATTGATAAAACTCTAATCCAAAGTACAAAACTTAAATACAAAGATACAAATACTTACCTAGAATGATCCCCAAGCACTCCTTTGAAGTTCTCTGACTTCTCTGACTCCAACGACACTTACAACACTCACAAAACTCACAAAATTTAGAAATAACTAAGACTCAAAAAGAAAACTTACCACACGCTTAATACACACACACACACACACTATGAGACTCTATATATCTGACTCTCCTAGCCCCTTGGATATAATTCATATTTATAGAGCTTCGAAAATGACCAAGGGTTGCTTTAGACATCTCTTTAAAATTTGGCCTCATTCAATGAATCTTCTACAAAATAATAGTGGCGCCTAGGAGCCAAACCATCGTGCCTAGGCACTAGATTCTGGGGTGCCTAGGCGCCAGTTCGGCTGGTTTGGTATTTTATTTCAACTTAGCCCATTTTGCTCCTTTTTGATGTATTTTTCTCCTTTTTGCTCTTAACACTTTTTCTTGCACTTGCATCCAAAAACATAAAAATACCTTTTTATTAAAGCATAATATTTTTAAAAATTGAGTATAAAATGTGCGTAAAAATAGGTAATTTTCAGGTGGATCAATTCCCCCAAACTTAAATGTTACTTGTCCTCAAGTAACCTTTCTTACTATATAAAAAAGTATATTTCATGGGAGTGAGTTTTACTTGAAGATCTCTATTGCTTTTGTTTTGAAAATGTAATATTGAAACTTTAGAAAGATGTTTAACAACATATGCTAAAACTAGAATGTTAAAATATTTAGTATTTGAGTTTAAGAATTATGATTTCCTATTTATTTCAAGAATAATTGTAATTTGTCATATTAAAGATACTTAGAAAAATTGCATGAAAAAGAATATCATGAGAATATTACGAGTAAGAAAGCTAATACTTAATAAATAAGCTTAGAAATGTAATTAAACCCCTTTCCTTAAGTTGATTTAAGTGAAGCAAATTTTTGATTAAGCATCTTCTCAAGCTTCAACTCACATTTATTTTCTTTTTTGCTTTTCTTTTTTTTTTATTTATACACAGGATCATTTTTAATTATTTCTTTCTCTTTTCATGTCATGTGAGGATTACTATATATGGGTACTATATCTGAATAGCCTTTAATGATTTTGAACTCCACCATCTTTTTCTTAAAGTTAAAAACTTCTCACATTTCCTTATTTTGATGAAATTGTATTAGCCATATTCTTGTAAGCCATAGACATCTGAAAGCAAATTTTTCTTAATTCTTTCTTTTAGTCTTAATTCTTTCTTTTCAAATAAAAATCCAAGATTTTTAACATTTCCAAAAATATAATTTTCTTTATTTAAAATAGTAAAAGCAAAATTTTATACTCTTATACTAAACATTTTAAATTCAGAATTAATCTTTCTTTTTAAAAACTTTTACTTAAGTTTATTATATTATTTATAAACTCAAAAAATTATAGTTATATTAATCTATCTCAACATACCACAGGTTATATTAAAATAATTTTTGAAAATGTAGTTTACTTAGGACAAAAAAGGTTTAGTTTTAAAAATTTTCTCCCTTCCACCAAACTAAAATTTTTAAATAGTTTAAGATAGTTAAGTTTTTAATAAGCATGAAGAAAGAGAAAATTTTAAATTTCTAAGCAGGAGAACAGTACAGGTACAATAAAAATAAGTATTGAGTAGTAGACAATTTAAATTAAAAATTGATATATGATGAAAATTTGCAATGTAAAAGACTACTCTAACACATATCCAATTCTAAGCAAAAGAGTAACAAAACTAGCTATGAAAATAAATATATAGAGCAACAAAACTTATTTAAACAGTCAAAAAATGAGAAAGATCTAAAAATCATAACTACTACAGAATAGAAAATAAAGTCTAATCCTCTTCCTCATCATCACATCATCTGAATCAAAAGGGATATCTTCGTTCATAGACTTGCGACTCTCAAAAGGTGTAAATTGAGGGCATGTAGGAAATTCAAAAGACTGGTCTCTATTCATGAATTTCTCTAATGCCTCATCATAATCAACATCATAATCACTTTTTCTCCTGGCAAAATCTTTCATGTGATCAAATTTGCTCTCCATATCCTTCATACTATACTGCATAAAAAACATATCATTATGTCATTATGGTGATATCATTATGGTGTTCCAAATATCTCTCACTCAACACAACCCATAATCTAGATGGGGGCTCAGTAGTAGTGGAAGTAGAAGGTCTAGAAGTAGAAGGCTTAGAAGTAAATGTTGAAGGTGCACCTTGAACTCTATCTCTTGGTCGTCTGTACACATCAACATTAGCCTTCCTAAGGGCTTAAGTGGCTTCAACTGTTCTTCCCAATGTTAAAAATTTACTCTGGAGTCTTTGCAAATAGTAAATATCAAAGATGGAAATCCAAGACTTGAAGTAGTACTAGCTCTCACAGAAAAACTAATAGCATCATAAATAAGAGAGCCGACATCTATAAGTTTCCTCTCTTGAATGTAGTAGTTTAGAATAACTCTTTCTCTGGTCACTTCACTTAAATGATTTGAAGAAAGAAGACAAGCAGAAATAAAATAATGTCATGACTTTGAAGTAGCATTGATCTTGGAAGAAAAAAAAATTACCTTACGATCATTTTGAATCTTCCAGGCTCCACGCCCCTCAGTCAAATATGCCACCATCTGATCTAACTCTTCCTCGGATGGAATGAACACTTAATAGAATCAATCAATCACAGGTGGTAGACCATATATCACATTAATCCTCTCAGCATTAAACTCTACTCCTCTTCATCAAACAAACACCTTGTCATCATCTGCTTCAAGTAAGTTTGCATAAAATTCTTGAACCGCTATGATGAAGGCAATAGCAATAAAATAGCAGAAACTTTTCCATTGATGTGCCACAATAACACTCTCTATAGCTCCACCAAGTTTATAAGAAATTTGCTCCAAAATAAACTTTCTCAAAGATGCAAATTTGTTGTAACAAGTTTGAGCTTTAATATTAACAAATTTAGCATTGTCAAAAATTTTCTTTCCCTTTCCCCGCTTCATCTTAGGAGCCATCTAAAATTTGAAGAAAAATTCCAACAAATTTTAAAACTAAGATAATAGGCTCCTTGAAAGCTTTTTTAAGTAATAAATGCTTAGATCTATGGATCTTTCACCACTAAATCAAATATTTTTGCATATTTTCGGTCTCCACTTAATGTATGAAAAATCTATGGTGAAAGTGCAAAATAACTATGCCAAAATGTAGATGTAACCTTGAGAAGATGGAATCTGGTGGTTTTGAGCCAAGAAACTTGAAGATCGGAGCTCTATGAAGCACCCTAGGGTAACTTTTTTGTCAAAATGAAGAAGAAGAAGGAGCTTATGAGTGAACAATGGAGTGGGTTCTAATTAATAGGCAAAAATTTTGAGTTTTGGTCGGTTCAGTTGAACTGGGGCCTAGGCGTGGGTTTTGGAGCCTAGGCGCCAAGCTGTACGTATAGTCTGGGGTTTAGGCGCCGGTTCTGGAGCCTAGGTGTCAGTCTTGAAAATTTATTTCCTTGGGTTTTAAGTACATAACATCAAGACTAAGCCTTTTAAATCAAAATTTCTCATTAATTTAAAATCACAACTCATGTTTATTATTTCCACAACATCTTCTATCTTCCAATTCTTTATTCAAAATTAATTCCAACATTCTAACACAAAATTTACACAAACATAACTTTCATTAATAAAATTTGAAATAACAGTACAATATCACACACAAACCCAATTAAGCAAACCGACGCAAGCAAACTAACACACAATCAACACAAGTTAAAGTAGCACACATTACACATCCTTTGCTAAAGTAGACACAAACACGAAACATAAACATTAGAAAACCATTCTAATGATCAATCCTTGTTGATCTCATTCTCATCACCCTTCTCACATGCCAAATATATGTGATCAAATGTGTAGATGACAAGGGCACTAGGAAATTCCATAGTCGTTGTTGACCTCACTTTTGGTTAGGGTCTGGTTCTTCCTCTTTAGTAGCCTAGGGTCTAGCCATAGGACTTTCCTATTGACTATTCCTAGAAAACTAGAAAAGAAACCATCACCATTAGAAATTCTAAACTCTTCTTTACTCAACTTGAAGCTCCACATATTGGTCCTAACCTCTAACACTTAGTAGGTGGGGTCATTATGACGAAGCTCAAGGAGAGTTCCCATAGGATTGTTTGAACTTAGGGTTGACCCTGGGTGTAGGTCTATAGCTAAGACATTCACTACAATCACCTCACTCACAATCACTAAGTACCCAAAACCCAAAATTTTCTAGACTCTGATCCCTTAATCATTTGAGAGATTTATGTAGATGGTCCCCTAAACCCACTGACCCTAGGCTAGGGTTTAGCTAAGACTAGTACATAGTGGACCCAAATGGGGTTTCCATTGGTCCATGGCTTATTTATGGTGGTTGCCACCCCAATTATACCAAAATTACCCAATTTGGCCTTTTGCCCCTAAACACCCCAAAATTACCTAAGTACCCTTGAAACCCTGAATTTGGCCAAAATTACTAAATTTACCCAAAATACCCAAATTTGTTCAAACTTCATTTCAAACCTTTTGAAATACCCAAATTACCCAAAATCATAAAAAATTACCAAATTACCAAAATACCCATCCTTAGCCAAAAATTTCAAAAAATTCCCAAAAATCCCAAAAATTTCCAAAACCTCAAAAATATTCTTAATTTCATTTTTCTCAACTACCACTTTACCCAATTTGGCCAATTTGACTATCTTTGTCCAGAAGCCCAAAATTGCCCTTAAAATGTCCAATCTCCCCAAATTCACTTAAAATGTCCATCAAATTGGTCTCAATTTCCCCCCAATTTCAATCTTAAACTTAAATTCACCTTTTACATGACCAATATAAACCAAATCCAAGCATAATTGGCCCATGCTTTGAGCCCAAGTTTGATTTAGGCCAAAGCCCCAATTTTGGCCACATGACCTATTCTCACCCAATTAAGCTCATAGCCCACTCAATTTGCCACAATTTATGTTGAAAACTCTTAATAAAATTCCTAAACAGAAAATATGGCCTTCAATTGTCCTTAGTGAAGCCTCAATTTCATTTAATTTCAACCTAAGTTCAAAGCCCAAAATTTTGCCTCAAATTAGTTATGCCTCCATATTTCACTAAATTGATTGCCTTAACCCCAAAATTGGCACCCAATTTATGTTAAAAACTCTTCATGACATTCCTATTGACCATTATCAACAATAAATTTGGACTTAGCCTAAGCCTAGCCCAAGCTAGACCCAAGTCTACCCCAGCATGCCCAAATTCACCAAAATTTCAAAATCCTTCAAATTAACCCTCCAATTAAACTTAAATTTTTTTCAATTCTTCACAAAAAATGTTCATTAAAATCATCTATATCAAAATCAATTGGGCCAATTAACATGTCTAGTCTAGCCCAAACCCAAGTTTTGGTCATTTGCACCCACTTGGACCAATGCACCAAAATTGACCTAGACATATCAAATTGGTCAAGGCAAGGCCACCACAACAAAATTTTGGCCCATATTGAACAAGCCAAACCCCATGGAACCACCAAAATGAGCCATGGACCAAGGGATCCTGAAATCAAAGGATTTGATTCCATATTTTCTTAAGCCAAAGTTGTTTTTGTCAAAACAAAAAACCAACCAATTTAATTGTTGTGACATATTTCCCTGGCTCACCTGACCTCCTAGCCACCTCTTCTGGCATGGTCGGCCGACCTAGTGGCCGGAAAATGTCCAAAAACGAGAGCCACCCACATGGAATCAAACCCAATTCAAACCTAGAGGCAACCTCATCCAAATAATTAAATCTTAGAGCCTCTCTGTCTTAGAGCCTCTCTGTCCTCCACCTAAGCAAGCATTTTCACCCCCTAATTGGCCATGCCAGCCACCTTAAAGCTCATTTTATAAAAACCTCACTTCCACGGTCATGGAAATAGTGTTAAAAATTTCTCATAAAGAGCCCTCCAAATTACTTCCAGAGCTTCTTTAAGACCTCCACAGTGCAACCCAACCACTATATTGCCCCAAATCCCCTTACCGGAGTTCCATTTTTGAGCTCAAATCCTTGTCGGAGACAGGACAGAGCTCTCCATACCTCTACACTTCACTAAAATTAAATTAAACTCACACACACCTTCACCACAGTAAAAGAAGACAAAGCCCCATCAAATTCCCCTTTCATAGAGCCCCTAGCACACCTGAAATTGAGCTTGGTGGAATTCATACCTAGGCCTTTCACCACAGCAAGAGGCTGGCTTAATCCCTAGCCTCATCCCTAGCCTCATTGGACCTCCACGAACATGCCGAGCACCTCTGATTGAAGCTTCCATTCTCGGAGCAAAGTTATTGAACTCCCCCTCTTCCCGGGCCTATTTTGATTCTCTATTTGATTAGGCTTAATTTAATTGCATGATTATTGTATGCATGTATTCGTCACACTAAAACCAGCATTTAGAAACAAATCGCACTTAATTTGGTTGAGAAATGAGTCAGAACTTAAACTTTGAAAATGGATGGTTCTCGGGCTAAGGTATTGGGGACGATGACGGGGAGTCGTCCGATCGCGTGTTTATCTTATCAATGGATGAGATCTAGCAAGACGCACCTTCATAGATGAACTGCGGGCCGAGTCAGCACTGAGGTGGATGGCGGCATCGAATGGGAGCACGCCGCATGGAGTTTCGGAGCCTCTTCGGATCTAGTCAGTGTCGCACGTTTAAATAGATAAATAGGATATTTTTTGATTAAATAAATAGCCCTAACTTCAAAAATCCATATCTTGGTGTAGAAAATTCACAAAAATAAAATAAAAATACTCTCTTCCTCCGTGAAGAAAGGAGAATAATGTTGAAAAAATATGAAGTTTGTTTGATGCATATTTTATTTTTAATTAATTAAATATGGTTTTGAGTCTTTTAATTTTTCATGCATGTAGACATTTCACTGTGACTTGAAATTTTGGCATTTTGTAGCCTCTCTCATGGGAAACATTCCTTTATTTTTCCATAGTTAGAGGATACGTTTAGACAGAGATCCATATTTTTCAAGTTTGTGTCTATTTTTTGCATAAATTAATCCTAATAATTAGCATATTATTTAGAAAATTCCAAGAAAATTTTGGAAGGTTTGCTATGACCAGATAAACCTTTGGGAAATATTTTAGGGGTTAAATAATTAAGAATGCACTTAATTTTCACCAACCCTAAAACACAAAGAAAATTAATTTTGGGAAACACAAACATCTAATTGACTTAATTTTTAATCTCCACTATGATTTGAAGTTTATAGAACTCCCCATAAATATTTTAAAACATTTGGAGCTCATTTGATAACTCAAATTGATTTTTTAAGTTAAATGTCATTTTTAACACTAAAATAATTTTTAATAATTAAAAAATAACTCAAAAAAATTATAAAAATTAGTTTTGGGTGTTTCCTGTGATTATAGGAATTTTTTAAAATAAATTTAAAATTAAAATAAAAATTTCATTTTCTAGCTCATTTTCAATATTTAAAAAATTAACAAATGATAAAAATCACAAAAAAAAAATCATGAAAATGTTCTAAATTATTTTCTAAGCACTAAGGAATAATTGGAATATTTTTCCTAACTTTCTAAGTGAAGATATTGAATTTTGAAGCTTAAAATAATTTTTAAAGGCTAAAAATCGATTTTCACTAAAATAATTCTAACAATTCAAAGAAAAATCAGAAAATGTGAAATTTATTTCTCTAGTTTTCGCAACCTTATAAATATTTAATGAAAATATAAAACTTAATTTTTGACATTCAAAATATTTTATAATTAATAAATAATCCAAAACTTAAAATAATTCTTGAAATTCAAATATAACTCAATAAATTATGAAATTTAGTCCTAATGCTTCTCTAACCTAAGTCTATCTCCAGTAAAAATATCAAGGAGTTAGGCTTTTCCTTGGTCAAGTTATAGAATTTCCTTTTAAAGTTCTATTTTTGCATTAAAATAAATATGTAAATTAAATTAAATTTTGAAAAACCACATTTTCTCCTCGGATATCTTAACTGGGCCATGAGGGAGGTGGGATAAAAAGTCAAAAGTCATTTGGATTGAATTTGACAAATTATGAAGTAATAGAGCCTTAGGGGCAAAAGTGTAAATTTGGAAATTTAGGCTTAATTAACATTTAGGCTTAATTCAAGGAGGGAAAAGGGTAACCTCTGATTTTAACTAACTTATTTGGATGATTGAAACACAAGGGGATTTATTGGTAGAAACCAACCTCACTCTTCCCATAATCTGGATAAATTTATAATTCCTTAAATTATTAAAATTTGGAAGTCTATTAAATTAAATGAGCTTAGACTTTGAGGTATGACTTTAGAAGTTGATAACTCACTAATTTAATACCTCTAATTGATGCTCAAATGACATTTAAGTGTTTTTAAAATGAATAATTATTATCACTTAAAAATGTAACTTCTTTCAAAATAACCAAGGCATCTACCTAGGTCTAAAGGGCTTAGGGATGACTTAAGCTAAAATCAAATTTGATTAAATAAGAATTAGAAGAATGAATATGAATTAAACACCTTTGAACACCCTAAGCCTAAATTAGAACTCAAATCAACTAAGTGTTTCGATAACGCTAACTTGCCCCACTTTAAGGACCTTCGCCCACATAACTTCCAAATTAAATGGCAAATGATAATTACCTTACTCTTAGAGATAATTGAAACATCAATGTTCACTAAGCATTAAAGGTATTCATAGGATGAATTATTAAGCAGCATAATAAGTTTAAATGAGCTGGCTTTTCCCCACGTAGTGAGAGGGAAGCATGGACCTGCTTCTTCCTCTAGACTTGTTGGATACCTCAGAAGTCTATTAAACTTAATATGTTTTGCTTAACAAAAATCATCCTTAATCAAACTAATAGGGACCCACCAAGATATGACCTAGGTTTATGTAGGTCACTTAAACTTTAGTTTTTCCACTTTACATAGATATTATATACATTCCTTGCAACATTTTGAGTTTCAGGTGATGGAACGAGAGGACTCACCAGGTACACTTTTATAGTTTACAGCATTAACTTTTCTTAAGCTTTCCACATTATGCTTACTTACCTGCATCTATGAATAAAACACAAACTTGCATGCTAAACAACAATGTCACCCTGGATGAAAACTAAAACTGTCAGGATAGCCACAAAAGCAAAACCAAAACCAAAACTAAAATCAATTAAGATAAAAATCACCTCCACAACATTCAAAATATAAGACAACTCAAAATTTAATCACAAACATCACACAAAATAAAAACTGCAACTAAATTAAGACGTCTCTATCGGATGATCGTGAATCCCTCGGAGGAGGTAACCTACGGCTGCTAACGAGGCTTCCCATGGGCTATATGAAATTACGGAACTCATTAAGATGAGTTTAGTAAATTCATTTGGACTAAGTAAATCCAATAGAAAATAGTGGTGCCGGAATGAGGGAACCATGGGATCCTAACCGTTGTAGCTCTAATCAACTTTAACATCCCCGACAACATTTAAAGAACTTCAATCATAGGGCCATCTGATTTGACATCGTAACCTGACACCCTAGAAAACTCAAACTAGTCGCAGCAAGACCTCACGGAAAGGAGCTTGGAGCTAACATGGTGGGTAGCACGACCATCTTCAACAACAAAGCCTATCTTCCCCAGCTAAACCATTCCTTCCTTAGAATTAAACAACCAAATTCATAGGACTTTGAGGTTGTTTGCTCATAGAACATAAATCCTCACCTTATCTTTAGGCCACCTTATCTTTAGGCCTTTGATCTTTAGGCCTTTGTACAGCTTTGTTGTATAATATAAGCCCTAACTCGTCTTAGGATTTTGAGGTTGTTGTCCTTCACAACCTAAATCCTCACATCTTCCAGGATATTTGTGTGATTGTTTCACACGAATGTAAGTCCTAAATTAATAAAATTGGCAAGATGAAACACCTAAATATTTCTCCATAAAATTAAAGCCAAATCATAGAATAGACAGGGAAGTCACTGAGGTTCTCCTCCTGATCCATGACAACTCCTAGTTCTTCCTCCTTTAGACTCTACAACAAATGTTTCAAATTTGAGCCAAACCCTTTTCACACCTCTTTGTTTGATTTCACTGAAAAGTCCTATCCTTTTTAAATCCTTGAAGATAATATTTCCTGATTTTTTTATCGAGAGTTTTCTTAGAAGACTTCAGTCATATATGATGTAATTAACTATAAGGGCTTTCCCTTATAGGAAGGTCGTCCGAACCCAGCTTAATATAAACCCTATTTAATTCTTTATATTAAATAAGGGAAATTATCGACAAATAAAATTATTTCAGAAACCAAACTGACGTCATATATTTCTCATTTTATTTGATCGAGCCTCATCCTCAAGTCTTTTGTTTATCCTTCGGGATAGATACAGGGTTTGAGGTACAGCGCTCTTTCATTTAAACTATGAAAAATATTTGATTTCATATTTTTCTAAACTTAAATCTATATGTAAGTTAAAATTTTCTTCCAAAGCGAGCGACGAGATTTTGATTCTGGTGACCGATGGCTTCTTACGGGCAACTCCTCCAACCCAAAAATAGTGCTAACAGCTTCTAGTGACTCTGCGGGGGACAAGCTTTTTTCTTTATTTAAATAAGAAAATATTATCTTCACACATCGGTAATGTGTCCAAGTCCCTCTTGGACCAAATTACTCTCCTTCCATTGAAATACTTTACTCATTTCTGTCTTGGGAAAGTACGGCCAACTCTTTGGACTTAAGGACTGTCTGTTCAATCACGTTTAAACAGAGGGTTCAGGAGGCCATTAAGGACTCTTTAAATCTTCATGTGGGGTCGGACCCCCAATAGATGCATTGGTTGACTAGTTTCATCTGGACATTGTGTGTGAAAAATGGGTCCCGCACTGGGTCCTAAAACACTTCACTCTCCTTTTCGAGTTTAATTTGTTATTTCGCAAATTGAATCGAATAGTGTTGTGCTACGCGCGCTTTAAAATTTTCTTATATTCATTAACTTTTTCTAATTTTAAATTACCTTTTTGCTACAAATTTTTAAAATCCTCAGAAACTAAGACTTACCCGGTCTACAGATCGACCTCTATTAATTTTCAATGCTTACACTAAGATTACAAAGTTTTAGCCATATAACTAACCCCAGAGGTTTCTGTTTTAAAGTTGTTGTGATGGCCTACCCAACGCTAACTTTTTCATGCAAATTGACCAAGCCAAGGACAAGTCATGAAGCCATCCCCTAGTCATAAGTGAGCCATATGAGCCTTTACCACCTCATCAAGCCATTAATAGCAAAAGGAGGAGTCACTTTCAACCTCCCTTAAAAAAGGTTTTAACCCTTTTAATGACACACACTAACCCATGCTTAGCCAAAACCCTTGGATGGAAACCTCTCCAACCTATTTTAGTTAATCCACCTAACCTTTGTCAACCGTGGTTAGTCACCCAAACAATTTTCATGAAGGTAAACCCAACCTAAACGCAAGTTGACCCAAACCCCTTTCAACTTCAATTAATCACCTCTACCCATGCATAAACCCAATTGGCTTCACATTTGCCCACCACAGATCACTCTTACTGGGATGGTGACCTGACCCTGGCCATCCGACCACCCTGGCTCCTGGAAAACCCCTAGGCTAAGAGAGCACAATTAGAGAAAACCCAAAATTCAGCCCATCCAATGTGGCTCACACCAATTAGATTTTTTTTGCTTTTCTTCCCTCAACCTAAGCACCACTCTCCACCCATTGTCCAGCCATGGTAGCCACCATAACCTCCTCTACTTAAACCCCACTCCTCCACAGCCAAAAGGGAGACCAACTTAAAACCTAACCAAACTCTGCCAAAATTTCACCAGACCTCCCTTAAGACTTCCTAAGATTAATCCCACCATCCTTAGCAACCTAAGTTCACTGTCTGAGCTCAATTTTGGAGCTCAAAATCAAGCCAAAATAAGTCATATTTCACCATAACTCCACAATCAATCAAAACCAAATTCCTTGCACCCACACCATCTCCACACCAAACAAAGAAGAACCCCCACAAAAGCCCCATCACAGAGAGCCTCCATATCTGACTTTGATCAACATCCAAAATCGGCTTCGATCGAATTCGGGTATAGGCAATTCACCATGGTTAGAGGCTTCATCTATGAGCTCGTTAGACCTCCCGGAAGCCTCTACAACTATCTGATTGAGGCATCTCCTCTCAGAAAAAAGGTGTTGACTCCTCTCCCTATACCGAGCTTATTTCAATTCTACATGCATGTTAGAACGATTTCAGGCTAGGTTAACTGCATAGATAACTTCTCTTAGAATAGATGAGTCCATAAAAACAAACTCGAAGCAATTTGGTTAAGTATAGGACGAGATCTTAAGGTTTTAGGGTGAATGGCTCGGGGGAAGAACCAGATAGGGATGAAGAAGGAGCCTCGTTGGATCGAGCGTGTATCAAGTGGAGGACTCTGATTGCATCGGACAGGAGCATGGTTCAAAAAGCACATGGTGACTCAGCTAGCGGCGTCCAATCCCGTGGCGATGCGTGAGCTTTCGATGCATACGAGGCTGAATGTGGTAAGTGGATAAATAGGATTTAATTAAATCAATCAATTCACCCCTACCCTTAGAAAATCCATAACTTGGTGTAGAAAAATCATAAAAATAAAATAAAATAACTCTTTTGCTTATTGAATAAAGGAGAATAATGTGGAAGTAAACTAAAAATTATTTGACATTTATTTTATTTTTAATTAATTATATACATTAAACCCAATTTAGGCCATCAATTTGAACACACAATTCACCATGGCTTGGCACCATGGGACATTAGTTCTCTCTGTTGTTAGAAATCTCGCCTAATTTTTTTGAAGTCACGGGGCATCTCTAATTAGAGATCTCTAATTTTCAAGTTGATGGTCTCTGTTTTGATATAAAAATTATAATAATTAGAATATTCATTAGAAAAATATAAAAGTTATTTTGGTAGGTTCACTATGAATAGAAGAACCAAGGAAAAATACAAACTTGGTTTAACTTATTAAAATTAACCCTAATTATCATTAAACCCTAAAAATGAAATATAATTAAATTGGACAAAATATAAAAGTAAATGACATAAAAACTATTCTTTATTGTAATTTAATGTTAGAAGAACTCCCCATAAAAATTTCAAGTCAATTGGAATTAAGTTGACCACTAAAATAGATTAATCAAGTGAAATTACATTTTTGCATTAAAATAAATATAATAATTAAAATACAACTCAAAAAATCTCCAAATTGATTTTGAGAATTCTTTGTGATTAGAGGAATCTAATAAAAATAAAATTGTAATTAAAGTAAAATTTTCATTTTTTAATCTACTTTTAAATATTTAAATAATTATAAATTAATTAAAAATCATAAATATCACAAAATTTTTAAAATTCAACAAAATGTCACATTTCGCCTCCTAATCAAATTGGAGAAATTAAAATAATTTTCCTATTTTTCTAAGTGAAGATATTGATTTTTGAAGACTTAAATTAATTTTTAAAGTTTAAAATGAATTTTCTCTAATTTTCCATTAAACTAATTCTAATAATTAAATTATAAATCACAAAATATGAAATTTATTTCTCTGTGTTTCGTGACCTTCGAGATATTTAATAAAAAAATAAAATTTAATTTTTCACTTAAATAATATTTTATATTTAATTAATACTTAAAATAAACAAATAATTCTAATAATGAACCTAAATTTCTAATAATCATGAAAATTGGTCCAAGTGGTCCTGCGATCTAGGTGAACTTCGGGTAATTTTCTTAAGGACACAAGTTTTTTTTTTGTTGAGTTATTGAATTTTCATTAAAAATCCCTATTTTTCCATTAAAAAAATTATTGAAATTAAATAAATTCAGAAAAATCACATGTTCTCCTCTGATGTTTTTATTGACCCATGAGTGGGGTAGCATAAAAATTTCAATTTCAATTGAGTTTAATTTAATGAATTATGAAGTAAATAGGTCATAAGGGCAAAATGATAATTTTAGGATTTAAGCCTGAAATTAATGTTTAGGCCTAACCAAAGGGTAAATGGGTAATAAATGATCTTAATTGACATTTCTAGATAATTAAAATATAAAAGGGATAAATAGTAGCAATGAATCTCACTTTGGTCTCATTAAGGATAAATTTGTAAGTTGTTAAATTGATGAAATTTGGAAGTGTATTTAAATTAGGAGATATTAGGGTTGGGGGTTTGCCTTTGAAAGATCATAACCCACTAATTTAAAACCCAAACTAATGGTTTTTAGAATAATTTATGATTCCTGATAAGTATTAAGAGTATAAATATTTAAAATTTTCTAAAATTACAAATCTACCCATTAAGTTTTAAAAGCTTAGTAGTGAATCAGGCTTAATCAAAATTTTGTATAATGAGATTTAGAAAATGACCTGTAATTAATTTGAAATATTTTTTTTTAAAAAACACTACAAGTCCATCCTTAACAATCAAACTGGCTATGTTTCTTAACTTAGCCAAATTGCCCCTTAAGGATCTTTACCCGCATAAATCTTAAGTGAAACATCAAATGATAATTACCCCACTTAAAAGGATAATCAAAACATCAAGGTTCATTGAGAAAAAAGGTATAAATAGGGTGAACCACATAACAAAATAATAAGACCAAAATGAACTTGAGATGATTTAAGGGATTGTGAATCCTCTAGCGTATTACCTAGGACCTTTTCATGATCCTTTAGGAATCTCGGAGGGCACTTGGACATATAATGATTTACTTGATCGAATCATCCCCACAGATGAACAAATTGGTCCCACCATGATATGACATAGGGTTTGGTAGACACACTTGAAACCTTATATATATATAGATTAAAAAAGCAAATCGTGGATCCTTACACGTTAATCAAAGAAAAAAATATATAATTGGGGAGGGAAGGAGGGGCCCTTTTAAAAAGGAAAAAATACAATAAAGCCTAAGGATTCCTCCCTCCGCATTACAACTCCACAAATAATGTAAAAATTACAAAAAAGTTATCCCCTCCAAAAATACATGTATCCCAAAAATAAACATGTACACAAAGAGCAAAAATATGTTGTGTGAAATGTAAGGCCAAAACATTCTGAAGCAAAAGAGTTTTGAAGCAAAAGAGTCACATTCTGAAGCAAAAGAGTCTCCCAATCCAAGAGCAAATAGGTCAAGAGAAGCAGCAGTAGTGTGAGATAATGGCAGCTTGCCACCAAAAAAACAGTACCTATTAGGATAGTTAAAAATAACATAGTAGTAAAGCATTAAGATAGCAGTCTAAATAGTCCAACAATAGAGTCTGTTGGAAACAATTGTGACCTAAGGAAATTCAAAACATATTGCTTCTAACCATATAATAAATTCAGAAACATAACATCAAGGACCGCAGTGCTATGATCTCCAAACAGTAATGCAGACATGCCACACCAAAAAATCAATAAAAGGAAAACCTTGATCTTATTATGCAGCAGCTCAACATACCGCCCCCTATATTTCATGACAAGCCATAAGACTCCAAATAAAAATATAAGGTATTTAGTATGTCAAGCCACATTATGCAATAGTATGTCAAAGTCACCAATTCTAGCTTAGTGTCCCAAAGGTGACAACTAATGCAATTTGCTAAAATGCTAACCAAAATGAAGCCATAAGACTCCAAATAAAAATATAAGGTCACAGTCGAGAGAAACAAAGCCCAAAGTTTTCTTTCACCATAGAAAATTGAGCTGTCAATGTAGCAACAGATAGTATCAAACTGCCTTCCATGAAACCAAACATGAGTAGCATAACCCGTGAGCCTCCAATCTTAAAAGAGATTTAGAGAAATGACATCAGGGACATCATGTCTATAAGTAAAATGATGTGTTGCATACAGCCACCACAACAGAATCGAGTAAAGAAACTCAATGATCAAAACCTCAATGCCCAACGTAATGTAGCAATGCTTAAAGCATGCATCATGGAACAAACTATTCACTGTGTTGCCAACAAAACTGAGGCCAAAAAGCCCTCTATAAAAGTAAGTTATCACTATACCATCCATTAAAATGGACAGCATATATAAAATCCTACTAGTATCCCAATCCAACCCGTGAGCCAAAAGTATCCAACCAACAAAATGGAGAGACAGATAGCTGCTATAGTCAGGCACTCCAAACTCAAAATTATATCAAGAATAGCCTCCATAATAGAGTATAAGAGAATAAGGTAGGCAAAAGTATAACCAAAAGCCCTAGAGAAAATATGGTGCATAGTGCAAGTCAAAAAAAGCCCATAACAGCAGCTAAACATCAAGATAAAACAACTGACCAAGCAATGCTCAGATCGCAGAGCCTGTCCAAACCAACAAAAAATGCCAGCAGAAACTTTCATTCTAAGCTCAGATCCGAGGATCCAACACCCAATGCATAAAGAATAATTATAATAAGACTGCCAATATGAAAGCGAAACAGTGCTTCCAAAATAAGACCAAACTGAGCACCCAACTCCCAGAGCCAAAACAACAACAAAATATAAGTCTTCCAGCTTAACACCCCAAAGTAGCTGGCCAATAAAAAGCTCAAGAGGCATCTTCAAGTATAGAAGAAAAAGGCAAACCAATCTAACCCAATCAAAACCAAAAAATAGTAAACAAAATCTGAGAAGAGGGGGCAACACCTCAAAATCGAACATGAGGGGCATCTAGATCATTTTTAATAAGTTTATGCAAGGATGAAGGGGGGATATTTCCAACAATGGCATTTTCCACCCTCCATTTAGCCAACCAATCTGCAGATTGATTCCCTTCTTTATAAATAAAAGAAAATAAAATATTGAGGTGATACCTTTCAATAGTATACTTGATTCTTTTCAGCAAAACTAAGATATACCAAGGTGATACCTTTCAATAGTATAATGATAGATATTTAGAATATTCATATAAAAAAGAACTTCAGGAAAATTTTACTAATAATGCTACTAATAATCCAATATATGTTTATAAAATGTAATAAAGCTTTTTCCTTAAGTTGATTCAAGTAAAACCAATTTTTGATTAGGTATTTCCTCAAGCTTCTCGTCACTTATTTTTCTTTTCTTTTCTTTTTCTCTCTCTCTATTTTTTTAGGTTCTTTTCCATCTTTTCTTTTCTTTTTCTTTTTCAAGTGAGGATTACTATATCTGAATAGCCTTTAATAGTTTTGAACTTCACTATCGTCTTCTCAAAGTTAAAACTCCTTACCTTTCTTCACTTTAAAAATTCATATTAGTTTATGATTTTCATAAAGTATCATTATTTTCTTCTTACATGAATCTCTGAAATTCTTAATACTTTAAAAATACAATTTCCTTTACATTAAATAGAAAAACTTAGTTTTATCTTATCATACCAAACATCTTTAACATTAGAATTGATCTTCATTATTAAAAACTTTTACCTAAATTTACCATAATATTTAGAAACTTAAGTATAGTCATTTAAAGTTTAATCTTAATATCCCATGTCCCGTTAAATTAATTTTAAAAATATTATTACTTAAAGAGAATTAAAATTTAGTTTACTTCCTTTTTCTTAAAAAAAATTCTTCCCCCCAAACTTAAGTTCTTAAGAATTTAAAAAATATTTGGAAAAAAAATCATTTGGTGTAAGAAAATAATAAATGCATGAAAATAAAATTAACCTGTTGAGGATTTCTAACTATAAAACTAAGCTCTGGTATACTGCAAGCACTAACTTTAAAAATACATACGGGCTTTAAAGCTTTAAATGAGACATAATATGTTCTATAGAATTTGCTAAGATTTAAAAACAAAAACAAAAAGTGAAATACTAAAAATGCAGAAAAAGTAAAAATATACTATTACTATTACATATTTAAGTCCAGAGCACAAAAAAATAAGTTTTTACTACTACAGTTTCAAATGCCAACAAAATAAAATCCATAGAACATACAAACAAACAAACTACAAAATAAATAAACTAACTCCAGAAAATATCAATCTTCATCACCTTCCTCATCATCATCATCTTCTTTGTCCCCTCTTCTTCTTCATCATGAATAGGAGCATATGGAGTAAAGCTGGGGAGTAAAGCTGGGATGGGACAAGTAGGAAATTCCACATTATATTCACCCCTAAGATACATCACCATAGCATCCTTAAAAGTAATATCATGTTGAATTTTCCTCTACTGATACTCATCATTATAAGCATTTCTTGCTCCAATCTCTCCAATCTGATTCTGAATATTTGCTATATCCAATTCTTGAATCATGAGTTGATCCATAATTTTTTCTAACGATGCAGGGCGAGAAGTAGATGCCCCGATATCAGATGTAGAGGTTCTATCGCTTCTTCCACACCTAGATTCAACTCTCTGAATAATATGCTTCCCAATAGGATTTTATGGTTGTAATCTGTATTCATTTCTATAGGATTCTATTCCTGATTGTTCACAAAGAGTGAAAATCAGGGTAGGGTAACCCAAACCACTAGTTGTAGAGCTCTTAGCTATGCTCCGTGCATGATGAATTATAAGAGCACCAATATTTATTGCTTTCATGTTTGTTATATCGACAAGATGATTTGTTGGTAGTAATCTAGCAGAAATGAAGTTGTTCCATACTTTTGACTGACTAGTCAACATGGAAGTAGAAAAGTTAACTATCTTATTATTTTTAAATCCTCCATTCTCCTCTCCTCCATTCTCCTCTTCCATCAGTCAGGAAGGTAATCACTTCATCCAGTGATGAATCATTCATCACGAATGCAGCATATTCATCAAAAAATACATTCCTTTGCCCATAAAAAACATTGATCCTTTCTGCAGTAAATTCAACTTGCTTACCTCTCATAAGAATGTGCTCATCATTAGAAAATCTTAAGTTGGCATAAAACTCCTGAATCATTGGCACAATTGCTACTGCATTAAAGTAGCAAAACTATTCCCAATTTCTGGCAAGAATCAATCTCTGGATCTCGCCACCTGGGTTAGCAAATGTTTGTTCCTGGAAGCAAATGTTATGTTTGTTCCTGGATCAATCTTCTCGATTCAATTTGAGTGTTATAACTATTTTAGGCCTTCAAATTAACAAATCTTCATGCATCAAAATCATTTGATCTTCCTCTCTTCACTCGTGGAGCCATTTGAAATTCTACCAAAATCCAATTAAATTCCAAATAAATTACAAAATAAAAAATCTAACTCCTAAAATAAGATTATTTGGTAAGAAACTTTTCACCATGAGTTTTCTTCAAGCTTTTTCATCAAAAATCCTATTTTTTTTATTTTCATAATGTTGGAAAAATCCATGGTGAAAATAAAAAATTTCTAAGTTAATGTGAAGCTCTTACCAAGAGAAGATGAAATCTACGATTTTTAGCTTCTGAAATGTTCTCTATCGCGCCCAATGTGAAGCCCTAGGTCAAGGTGTAGAGGTAGGAGATGACCCAAGCTGTAAAAATGGAGTTTACTGTATGATTTCATAGTTTTTTAAGCAATCTAGCATTTTCGGGAATTTGGCGCTTCATGCGCCAACACCTTTATTTTTCCAAATTTTTTTTCTATGAAAATCTATTCTGTACTGCTTTATGTCTACCTTTAATTAACTCAAATGAGCCCTTATAAGCACAATTAAACATTACTCTAACTTCATTCTTTCACAAACAACACAAAACTCACTTTTATGTATATAATCCACGTTTTTACAAACTAACATCTATCAAGCCAACAAACATCTAATTCAGTGTTTAAATCAAACAAAACATCCTAACACTAAAATCTAAACATCAAAATTCCAAACACATATATCGATATAGTTCAACAATAAAAGTAAATACAATCCAACACATTAAACTACTAAAATAATCAGTACTAAATAAAATGTTTCATGCATAGATTAAGTTCAAACATTTTCTTCACTCTAGTCCTCCTGGATATCTCCCATTGATCAGTAGTGCGCGTACAAGTTGTAGAAGGGTTGATAAAGAAACTCATCTGTCGAATCCTCTCCAATCCAAGCATGTTTCTTGAACATACGTACCCATACGTACCAAACCATCTTTGTACCAAACCATCTTTAATATGACCAATATACTCAAAATGTTCTTTAAGTCTTCAATCCAAGTGATCCAATATTTAAGAAATATTCTCCACTGCATGCATAAGATTTTGCACCTCTTTTTCTAACTTCTTGACCCTTTTTAACAGTGCATTAGAACTAAAGTAAGACAGAATAAATGGTGAATTCCGGGATCCCTAATCCATCAGTACATTCATATCATTTTCATCTCCCATTCCAATACAGTTGCAATGGACTTCTGGATCCATCGGCTTCCAAAGAAAAAACACTTTTTCCCAACTCTCATAGGTACTTATGATTGACTGCATAGTAGGAAAAAAGTGGATGGATGTCCAAGTCTGGTTGCAGACCCATTCACAATCAAACCCAAAACGGATTTCATAATGATTGCTCCACTATCAATAGATTTTTTGGTTTGAATACAACAATTTAAAACAACACTCTCCTTAGTTACCTTACTGATTTTCATAGTGGATAGTAATTTCGATGCAATAAAAAGTGTCATGCCTTAGCAAGACGATTTAACACTAATGATGAAAAACTTACATTCTCATCATCGGTACCCTCCCAATTTGCATCTTCATCCATATGGTACTGATATAGTTCATTCATATTATCTCTCGTAGGGTTAAAATTTGCATAATGGCAGATAGACACATTTTTAATCATAAAAATCTCATTTATTCTTGAAGGAGTGAATTGCACAAACCTACCTTACACATAGATAATTCCTTGGATGAATTTATGTTGATTTGCATAAAACTCTTTCACCACAAGGACGACTATGGTGGCAATAGTGTAATAAAGCACTTCTCAATGTCTCTGCACAAAAATCGCTTCAACTCGAGTATTCGGTGTATTGAATCCTTGATTCACAAACCCCCTTTTTTTTATCAGCCTCTTCTTTACTAAAACACGATCATGCAACATCTGCACATCAAAATAGAAGAACTTTCTCCAATTAAAAATTTTAAATCTAGCAGAATTTTTAGAGTGGGACGCTAATGGAATTGAAATCTAATCACTCCTCTCTCGTTTCCCCCCTAAAATTGACTTTGGAATTATTTTTTGAGAGTTTCAAAAAGAAGAACACACCAAAACCACTTTTTGAAATTTTTTATGTCATTTTCGTTGTCGTGGCGTATCATGTATCAGTTCCAAAAAATTTGCATTTTTTGATTTTGATAAAAATTCTCAATCCTTCTATAAAATTAGGTAAATAAAGATGTTTTTCAAATTATTTTCTCAAATACATGAACTCTTTGAAAATAAAAATATAAATATATGTAAGATATTTCGAACAAAAACTCAAAAATCAAAATAAACAATGATAAATATGGGTTGCCTCCCACAAAGAGCTTGGTTTAATGTTGTAAGAATGACATTTCAAGTCTTTATTCTAGGTGACCCAACATTATAGTTTAGGAATTATAGTGCTACACTCTTCACTGAGTGTAGCACTATAACGACATAATATTAATACTTGTTCCTAAATCACATAAAGCTTTTCCAAAAAATCTTTCGCCAAAAGCACAAGGAATCGTAAAATTTCTAGGATCTTAGAGTTTTTTTGGAAGCTTTTTCAGAATTATAGTGCTACACTCTTCACTGAGTGTAACAGTCTCGTTATCTACAAACTTCATTTTCTTATTAAGTATATCCTTCATAAACTTCACATAGCTTGCATTTGTTCCAAGGCTTCAACAAATAGAATGTTTATTGTTAATTTCCTCAATATCTCTAAAAATTTTGAAAATTGGTTATCTTTATTTTTTACTGCAATCATTGAGGAAATGCAGGTGGTGGTCTTTCTACAGTAATTTCATTGGTTTAATAGGACTTTCTGACTCAAAATGAAAATCTTCACCACATTTTTCTTTTTCCATCTCATCTTTTTTAACTTCAACTTCCACTTCTTTTTGAACTCTATTTTCTAATTCTTCTCCACTTCTAAGTTGTATGGCCTTAATTTGCTCTTTGTTCTAATCTTTAGGATCTACTTCAACATTACTAGGCAATGTTCCTGGAGGTCTATTGCTAAGTGCACTAGCACTACATTCCAATTGATTTTCCATGTTTCTAACTGCAACTCCTTAACTTTGTAATTGACTCTCTGTTTGCAATATCAATTCTTCCATTGATAACTTCTTCTTCTTACTCTACAAAATTATTAAAACCTAGAGGGTAATAAGGTTTATAAGTTAGATTTCCTTGATTGTTGAAGTTTCCCAATAGGTTCGCTTTGTTTCTCCATTGTGGATTTGCAGCGTTAGAATTATTATTACTCCAACTAAAATTTGGATGATTCTTCCAACTGGGATTATAATAATTGGCATAAGGATTATTAGAGTGTTATTTATTGCATTAAGGTCTCATAAGAATATTACAATTTTATCATTTGTCCCAATGAATTTTGCTCAAGCACAGGTGATGTTCGAGAATAATCCATTCCATATTGATCTATCTTCTTTGATATAGCAGCTATTTGTGTAGCAAACATAGATATTGCATCAGAATCATGAATATTGGCTACTTTTTTTGGATTTACACTTTTAGAGGGCCATTGAAAATTATTAGTAGTCATCTCTTCAATTAAAGAATATGTTTTATCGAATTGTTTTGATATTAATGATTCACCAACAGCAGCGTGAATTATCAATCTAAGAGATCCAACCAATCCATTATAAAAATTTTGAATTAGTAACCAATCTGGAAACACATGGTGTGGACACTTTCTAAGGATATCTTTAAAACTTTCCCAGCTTCATAAATTGATTCCCCTTCAAACTGATAAAAAGATGTAATACTATTTCAAAGCTTAGCAGTTTTTGAAGGTGGGAAATATTTAGATAAAAATTTTTGTGATAAATCTCCTCATGTTCTGATAGATCAAATTGTTAATGAGTTTAACCACATCTTAGCTTTATCCCTTAGTGAAAAAAGGAAAAATTATAAGTCTGACGACATCATTTGACACTCCATATTTAAACGCAGCACACAATTCTAGAAAACTATTAAAGTGTAAATTAATATCTTCAATTAGTGCTCCCCTAAACTAATTGTTTTGAACCATTTGGATAATGGCAGGTTTAAGCTCAAATGAATTGGTAGCTACAGCAGAGTTTTGTATACTTAAATGAATCTCATTTGATGTAGGATTAGCATAATCTCTTAAAGTTCTCTGATGATTTTCATTTTCATTTCTAGCATTATTCAAATTGCAAACCATTTTTCTAATATGGTCTATCTCTTTTTGTTGTTTTCAAATTTTTCTAATTATTCTTTCTAACTCAGAATCATAAGGTGTTAAATTTTCAGATCTTACACTATGCATAAACATATACAACAAATAATTTAAAAATAAGCAAACACGCTTAAATAAGAAAATATTCAAAATAAACTACAAATACTCTTTTTTTAGTTTTTAAAATAAGAAAACTATAAATTATAAAATAACTTACTACTACTCTTCATTACTTCCCCAACAACGGTGCCAAAAACTTATTGCGAGAGGATTTAGTGTGCTAATTTTGCAAATATTTTTCAATATTACAAAAAACACACAGCAGATACAATAGCAAATATGTAAATTAATCCAAGCAAAACTTCAGTTAAAATAGTTTTATCTTTTAAAAATCTTTAAACTGTCAAATCTTCTTTAAAAATAATGCAGGTATACGTATCGCTCAAATAATAAAGGGCTCTAATGGAGTCCTAGATTCAATCACACGGGGAAGTTGGAAATGCCTGTAAATAAGTTTCTAAAATTATAATGTAAATTACTATTTTAAAAACACAAAAATTAAAGTGTGAAGTTTGAATACTAAGTAACAGGTGAATGCTAAATAAAATGCAGTTGAAAGACAAAGTTAACTGAACTAAATGCTAAACTTTCAAAAGTAAAATTATGAAAATTAAAACTAAAATGTTGTGATAAAAAGTTAAAATTTAAGAAAGCATCCTTCCCCTTTATAATAAGTATATGGTTTGTAAAGAAATTAAGATCATTTGAAAATACATATATATAAATTGTTTTGTGTCAAATAGGAGCAATCCTATTTTTTACCCTCTTCCGAGTGCATAAAGAACATTACCTAATCCAAATTTTAGTCTCTAATTTTGTGTGTGGGCGGGGAGGATACTGGCTACCACTCCAGAGCTCCCACTACTCCCTCACCTGAGGGTTAAAAATCTTGCATGAGTTTCCAATCAACTTGACCAAATTGAGGATTTTAATCTGTCACCTTAAATCTCCCTTAAAATCTCCAAATTTGCATCCAACAAAGTATATTTCCCTATTTATTTGCACCCAATTTCATGGATGAAATTCTCTCATGAAATCAAATGTGATTCTCTCCATATTGTACTCTCCAAATGTGATTCTCTCCATATTGTAGAAATCATAGCCCTTTCAGAATATATGTTTCTCAACACATTTTAACATTTCAATTGGTCAGATCGAAAAGTAAATGAAGATTGAAGTTCAAATAATTACAAATTATTGACATTTAAAACCAAATAAAACAAAATTAATTCATCACAAAACCAAATCTTCAAAGTTGGAGAAGGATAAAGAAGACTACTCAGAATTCATGAGAAGGTGTTGACCTCACTTTCGCTTGAGGTTTACTCTTCCATATTTAGTACCCTAAGGTCTAGCCATTAGGTTTTTCCTGTTGAATATTCCTAGAAAACTAGAAAAGGAACCCTCACCTTTAGAAACTCTAAACTCTTATGTGCTCAACTTAAAGTTCCATATACTGGTCTTAACCTCTAGCACTTAGTTGGTGGGGCCACTGTAGAGGAAAAATCTCCAAGCCCTTGTAGCCCTTGTCTTTCTCTCTCTCTCTAACTCTCCTTCACACCACACACCTCTACTTGCCCCCCCATCAAGCCCTAGACTTCCCTCTCTTTTATTGAAGGCTGCCTCCCTCTAAAAGAATTCAAAATTTCCCCCCAAAATTCAATTCAAAAGTCAATTCTTTTGAATTCAAATGTATGTACCTTTGATCTAAGAGACATATCCCTTGATAAAAGAACCTTCCAAAGTGTCTAGATGCATTAAATTACTCAAAGAGGTGTTTATAACTAGTTTCTCTTTGAAAATTTGCATAAAATTTGTCTCAAACTACCTTAATTCTCAAAAAGTAATCCATGGCGCATCTGGGGCCAAATCTGGTGCATCATGCACCAATTATTTGTCAAATGGTGCATCTGGTGCCAATCTAGTGCATCATGCGCCAGTTTGTTGAAGACTGCGCTATTCTGGACTTTGGCGCATCTAGAGCTAATCTGTCGCATTATGCGCCAGAATTCGAAACTTCACTATTTTGGCTCCAAATTTCGCCCTTTTTGTTAGTTTTGCTCCAAATGCCTAAAATTGATATACCTGCAACAAAAGTATGAAAATATATACTTAAAACAACATATTATTTTGGTGTATCACTTGTTCAATGGCAAGGAAAGTTTTACCAAAATAATAGGTATTTTTTATCTCTCTCCACATCCAAAAAAATGAGATCCCCAAGAAATATAAATTTATCAACTTTTTCAAGTAGATCTTCTATAACCCCCTTAGGATAAGTGATAGATCGATCAGCTAACTGAAGGGTTACAGTAGTGCGATAAATCTCTTCATTCCTAATCTTATGAATGGATAATGACTTGAGGTTAATGCTAGATCCTAAACCGCATAAAACTTTTCCACAAAATATTTCTACAATCACACAAGTAATAGTAAAGTTACTAGGATCCTTGAGTTTTTGGGGAAGTTTTTTCTAAATTATTGCAGTGCAATAGTTTCAGAATTTACAAACTTCCTTATTTTGTTTAAAATTTATTTCATAAATTTAGCATAACTTAGCATCAAAGGCTTTGAAAAAGGAATGTTAATTGTAAGTCTATTAAATATCTCGAAAAACCTTGAAAATTGTTGATTCAACTTTTGTTGTCTAAGCCTTTGAAGAAATGGTGGTGGTGGTCTTTCAAAAATGATATTAGTTGAGAGATAGGTTTTTCCACATTGTTAAGAATAATTTCTTCATTTTCTTCAGGTTCTTTATTCTCCTCCTCAACTTCAATCTCTTTTTGAATTCCAACATTTAATTCCCTTCCACTCAAGAGTTGGATAGCTTTAACTTGTTCTTGCTCTTTGTTCTTTTCCTTAAGATTTATTTTAACATTACAAGGAAGTGTTCCTTGAGACCTATTGCTAAGTGCATTAGCAGTTTTTTTTTCCATTTGATTCTCAATATTTCTTATAGCAACACTTTGGCTTTGTAATTGTTCCCAATCTGTAACACCACTTATTTTATACACAGCTTCTTTTCGTTAAGTTGTTGGTTATTTGTAAATTCAGAAGGATAAGAAAGTCTATAACTAATACTACCCTGGCTGTTCCAATTTCTCAAAGGATTTTCTTAATTGTTCCTCTATTGTTGATTTCCCCTATTAGAATTATTATTTCAGTTAAATTTGGGGTGATTTTTCTAACCTGGGTTATAATAATTAGAATATGGGTTATTGGATGTACTGTTAAATGCATTTAAAGTTTCTAATGATGGTTGAGAATCAATCATCCGGCCTAATGAATTCTCTTCTATCACATGTGATGTTTGAGAAAAATTCATTCCAATATGATCTCTTTTCCTAGATGTTGTAACAACTTGAGATGTCAGTATAGAAATTGCATCAGTGTCATGAACACTGGTTACTTTCTTAGGATTTAACCTTTTAGAGAGTCATTGAAAATTATTAGTAGTCATATATTCAATTAATGTAAAAGCTTCATCAAATGATTTTGACATTAATGAACCTCTGGCAATGATACACCTAAAATATATAACATTTTTAGACACATTTGTATATCTATTTTTGAGATACTGCACTTTAATGGAAGGTATTTTGTGTTTTTCTTATAGATACAGGTAAAAAGGGTGAAAATGCTTAAAGGAGTGAAAAAGGATCAAATTTGGAGCAAAAAAGTGAAAAATGTGCAAAAGACTTTTGGCACCTAAGTGTCATATCCGGCGCTTAAGCACAGGTTAAATAGAGAAGACCACGCCTAAGCACCAAGGGCCCCACGCTTAAGCGTCAATGGCAGTTACTAGATGAGTAAATTCGATTTCTGTGAATTTTGAAGAGGTTTTTGAGGCACCCATTGGCTTAATAGGTGGTTATAACCACCATGTACGAAAATTATCACAAAAGGATGCATCTTTTAGGGAAATACATCGAATCTAGACATATTTTGAAGCAAAACTAAGGCACCTTTTAGAAAATTATAAAAAAAAGAAGAGAGGACTTAGAAAAGGGTCCTGAAAGTATTGAAAAGTTTTGAAAGTTTTCATTTGGGGAGTTAGTTCGGAGAGATTTTTCAGGCACCACTTTTACTTTTATTTTTCAGGATTTGAGATAAGTTTTTTATCTTTTTATTTTGAGACTACTTTTGATTTTAATTGAGACTTGTTTTAGGTTTGATAATGATTTTTTTTCTTTTAAACTAAAGTGTGGTTTTGTTTTCTCCATGGATTCTGAGTAGTTTTTTTATCTTTCTTCTTAAAATGATAAGTAATTAAGTATTGGATGGAAGGAAGAAGTTGTGATGATTTAAATCCATGCACTTCATTTACTTCTTAATTTGGCCAATCCAGATGTTGAAATTTTTTGTGAGAAGATGTAAGAACCGGGCTGGTATTGTCTCAATCAACAATTGGAAAGAATCACATGAGGTTGTATGAATGTGAATGTAGTTCCTATGATTGAGTGAAAATAAATAAGAAAATATTCATTGAATGGTGTAGAGGTAGAGGACTTTAAAGTGACAGGTTAAAGCCCCCAACTTGGTTTATTATTTTAGGTTTTTATACGAGATGTCAGGCCCCAGGTGGAGGGAATCGAGGGTTTAAGTTTTTGGCGTCGTTGCCTAGGAGAAACTGATATTAAAAGCAATTTTCTATTTTTAGAAAGTCTTATTTAAACACTAAGTTATCTTATCTTATTTATTTTATTTTGTTTATTTTATTTTATTTTATTATATGTTATTGTATGCCTAGTTCAGGTTCTTACGGACAGTGCCCTACGATTCTGAATTAGAAAGTACTATTAGAAAAATCAGAAAAATAAAAGAAAAATCAATAAAAAAAATTATAAATTTTGAAAAATCCAAAAAAATTACATAAATGACAGACCAAAATAATCAAAATGTTGAAATTCATCAAGAGTTTAGACCTTTAAGAGATTATATCAATCCTACTGTAAATGAACTTCATTGTAGTATTCAAAAACCTACTGTAGTAACTAATTCATTTTAGCTTAAACCTGTTATTATCCAAATTGTATCAAATAATCAATTTGGGGGATCACCAACTGAAGATCCAAATTTACATCTTGCCAATTTTTTAGAATTATGCGCTACATTTAATTACAATGGTGTAAATAATGATGTTATAAGACTTAGGTTATTTCCTTTCTCACTGAGGGATAAAGCTAAGATGTGGTTGAATTCATTAGCACATAGATCTATCAGAACTTGGGGTGATTTAGCATAAAAATTCCTTGCTAAATATTTTCCACCATCAAAAACTGCAAAGCTTAAATGATATTACATCTTTTAATCAGTTTAAAGGGGAATCTATTTATGAAGCATGAGAACGATTTAAAGAACTCTTAAGAAAGTGTCTACACCATGCTATTACCAGATTGGTTAATAATTAAACTTTTTATAATGAATTAGTTGGTTCTCTAAGATCAATTATCGATGTCGTCGTTGGTGGTTCATTGATGTCAAAACCATTTCATGACACTTATGCTTTAATTTAAGAAATGGCTACCAATAATTTTCAATGGTTTTCTGAGAGAGTAAATCCTAAGAAGGTAGTCAATATTCATGAAACTGATGCATTTACAATGTTAGCAAATCAAGTTGCTGCAATTTCACGGAAGTTAAACCAATTTGGAATGAGTTTTTCTTAATCAATTTCCATGATTGAAGAGAATTCATTAGGCCAAATGGCAGATTTTCAAGCATCATTAGAAACTTTGAATGTCATAAATAATAAGCAGAATAACCCATTATCAAATTATTATAACTTAGATTGGAAGAACCATCCCAACTTTAACTGGAATAACAATTTGAGTGGTAATAATCAGCAATGAGGGAACAACCAAGGAAACTTATTGGGAAACTGGAACAACCAAGAGAATAGTAATAATAGATCTACTTATCCTCCAGGTTTCAACTTCAACAAATACATAATTTAAGGAAAAGAAGTTTTCTATAGAATAAGTGGTGTTACAAATGGAAAATAAATTACAAATTCAAGGAGCTACAATTAAAAATATTGAGAATCAACTTTGGCAAATAGCAAATTCATTAAGTAATAGATCCCAAGGAACACTCCCTAGTAATACTGAATCAAATCCAAAAGACCTGAATAAAGAACAAGTAAAAGACGTTCAACTTAGAAGTGGAAGAAAGTTGGAAGGTCGGGTTGAAAAGGAAATTGAAGTAGAGAGAAATAAAATTGAAGAATCAAAACAGGATGCTCTAAAAGATTCTAAGAGACTTATTTCTCCACTAAAAATTGATTTGGAAAAACCACCACCTCCATTTCCTCATAGACTTCATTTCCTCATTTCAGTTCATGCTTATTTCCTTTCCTTCTTTATTTGATATTGATTGTATGGGCTTTTTACTCTAGAAGCTTAAAATTAATATTCCATTTAC
>NW_018224894.1:73194-74419 GCF_001263595.1 Phalaenopsis equestris | reverse complement strand
TCAACAGGAAAAGGAAAAGGAAATTTGAAGATAATGTGACTGTTGCACTTAGTGAGGAGTGCAGTGCGATAATTCAGAAGAAGCTTCCTGAAAAGCTTAAAGATCCTGATAGCTTTACAATTTCTGGTGTAATAGGAGACAACTTTTATGGGAAAGCTTTATGTGATTTAGGTGCAAGCATTAACCTTATATTAACCTGCAAGCATTAACCTTATACCATTATCAATATTTAAAAGAATGGGATTAGGAGAAATAACCCCTACTACTAGAAGTCTACAGTTAGCAGATTGTTCGATAACATACCCTAAAGGAGTTATAGAAGATGCCCTAGTGAAAGTGGATCAATTTATCTTTCCTCTTGATTTCATTGTGCTAGATATGGAGGAAGACAAAGAGATATCAAGAGCTACCTATCATTTTGGGGAGACCTTTTCTAGCCACAGAAAGAGCAATGATAAATGTGTAGAAAGGGAAATTAACATTGTGTGTCAATGATCAAACTGTTACTTTTAACATTTCAAAATCAATGAAATACCCTGCAAAAGGTAAAGATAATGAGTGCTATAGGATGGATGTTCAAAGATATCTAAGTGAACGCCATTTTAGAACTTCTTATGAAGAAAAATCTGAAGAAAAAGATTTTAAACACGAGCAAAAAGGAGAATTAAATCAATGTAAAGATCTTTTTAAGGAAAATCCAAACTATGTTTGAGAAAGTTTTGAAGTTTTGGACACGATAGACGGATAAATCGTTTTGTCCATCTATTGAAAAACCTCCAGAACTAGAGTTGAACTTACTTTATGATAATTTAAAATTTCCCTTTTTAGGAGATTCCTCTACTTTACCAGTTATAATTTCCTTAAAATTAACGATGGAAGAAGAAGAAAGGTTAATGAAAATTCTAAAAAAATTTAAGAAAGTCTTTGGATGGACAATTGTTGATATGAAAGGAATCAGTCGTTCAATTTGTATGCATAATATTCATATGGAAGAAAACTGCAAACTTAGGGTTGATCCGTAAAGGAGATTAAATCCTGTTATGAAAAAAGTTGTAAAAAAAAAATTTTAAAGTGGTTAGATGCTGGAATTATCTATCCTATTTCAGACAGTGCATGGGTTAGTCCAATTCATTGCGTTCCTAAGAAAGGAGGAGTAATTGTAACTGTAAATGAACATAATGAGTTAATACCTACTAGACAAGTTACAGGGTGGCGAATATGCATT
>NW_018224894.1:71336-73119 GCF_001263595.1 Phalaenopsis equestris | reverse complement strand
GCCCCTGCTACATTTTAAAGATGTATGATGGCAATTTTTTGTGATTTAATTGAAAAAAGGATTGAAGTATTCATGGATGACTTTTTAGTGTTTTGAACTTCATTTGACTCATGTTTATAACATTTATCTAAAGTTCTTTAGCGTTGTGAAGAAACAAATTTAGTCTTTAACTGGGAAAAATCCCAATTTATGGTAGCAGGAGGAACTGTATTAGGACATCAAATATCAGAAAATGGTATGGAAGTAGACCTGCTAAAATTCAAGTGATCGCTAATTTACCTTATCCAACAAATGTAATGGAAATTAGGAGTTTTTTAGGACATGTTGGATTCTATAGACAATATATTAAAGACTTTTCAAAGATTCCTAAGCCTTTATGTCATTTACTGGAAAAAGATGCAATTTTTAATTTTGATGAGGAATGCTTAAAAGCTTTTAAGTTATTAAAAGAAAAACTAATCACTGCACCAATTATAGTTTCACCAAATTGGGAAAAACCTTTTAAATTTGATATTGATTATGCTATTTGAGTTGTTTTAGGACAAAGATATGATAAAATTTTCAAAGTTATTTACTATACTAGTAAAACTCTAAATGAAACTCAAATTAATTTATACAACAACTGAAAAAGAGTTATTAACAATAGTATATGTTTTTCATAAATTTAGATCATATTTAATTAGAACTCATTGTGTAGTGCATACAAATCATTCTGCTATTAAGTATTTAATGAAAAAGAAGGATGTTAAACTTGGACTTATAAGATGGATTCTTCTTTCGCAAGAATTTGATTTTGTAATAGTAGATCGGAAGGGGATTGAAAATCAGATTGTTGATCATTTGTTCAGTCTTGAATTAGAAAAACCACTCTCTTTTGAAAATAAAATTAATGAACATTTTCCAGATGAAAAATTCTTCACTATTAATGAGTGGCGTGTTCCGTGGTATGCTGACATTGTGAATTTTATTGTCAGTGATATTATACCCGATGGAATGACATACCAACAAAAGAGTAAATTTATTTCAGAAGCTAAGACTTTTTTTTGGGATGACCCATTTTTATATGAACAAGAAAAGGATCTGATTATTCAAAGATGTGTACCATTAGAAGAAACTTATGAGATTATCCAAAAATGTCATAATTCTAATTTTGGGGGACATTTTGGTGTTGATAAAACAGTATACAAAATTTTACAATCTGGATTTTATTTGCCTACAATTTTTAGAGATGTAAAGGCTTATATCTAAACTTGTGATAGATGTCCAAGAGTAGGCGATATTTCTATAAGAAATGAGATGCCTCTCAATTATATGCTAGAAGTTAAAATATTTAATGTTTGGGGATTAGATTTCATGGGACCATTTATATCATCTTTCAAAAATTTATATATTCTATTAGCAGTGGACTATGTATCCAAATGGATAGAAGTTTTTGATTTACCTCGATGTGATGCTCAAGGTGTTGCAAAATTTTTGAAAATGAATATATTTTGTAGATTTAGGATGAAGAGAATTATCATTACTGATGGAGGAAGTCATTTCAGAAATGCCATAATGGAGAAATTATTAAATAATATCATTATTAAAATAGGATTGCTACTGCTTATCATCCTCTGACAAGTGGTTTGGCTGAATTATTCAATCGAGAAATTAAATGAATATTGGAAAAATCTGTGAATCTAATCAGAATAGATTGGTCAGTTAAACTTAACTATGCTTTGTGGGCTTATAGGACTGCATAAAGAAATTTTATAGAAATGTCCCCATATAGGCTAATATTTGG
>NW_018224894.1:67323-71268 GCF_001263595.1 Phalaenopsis equestris | reverse complement strand
AATTATAATTTGAAAGATTGGGCGATTAAAGAGTTCAATTATAATTTGAAAGATGCTGGCGAAAAAAATTGTTACAATTAATTGAGCTTGAATATGAAAGGAATGAATTTTATGAAAGTGCCAAAATTTATAAAGAAAATATGAAGATGTGGCATGATCAAAGGATTCTTACTATAAATTTTCAGCCAAGGCAACATTTTTTGTTATATAATTCAAGGTTAAGATTATTTCCAGGTAAACTTAAGTCTAGGTGGATGGGCCCATTTATTGTTATTAAAGTTTCCTTATCAAGCTGTGGATATTAAAATCCTAAGTCTGAGAAAATTTTTAAAGTTAATGGACATAAATTGAAACTTTATTTTATAAAGGATCAACATAAGTTTAATGATGGAATGATGTTGGGTCAACCAGCGTAAGCACTAGTTACGTCGGGCTGATGACATAAAATCAAGCTTTTTGTGGGAGGCAACCCGTAGTTATCAGTGTGTTTTTGTTTTGATTATATTTTATGTGTGATTAAGAAAATTTGGGGTAGTATTTTTTAGACTATTATATGTTCGTATTGATTTTAAGACTTTATTTAGTGAACTAGACATGTTAAAATGAGAATTTGGACGTTAAGTTGACTAGTACAAAAATGTGCACTGGCGCTTAAGCGCCAAATCCAGCTCTTAAGTGCGGCAGTTTAAAAAAATGTGTGAAATTAATATTCTAGAAGGGAAAACTGCATAGAAGTTTGCAAAAATGTGCCAAGGTAATTTCTAAACGTGTCTAGGAGTTATTGGAAGGATTTAGGCCTATAAATAGAAGGGTTTATTGAAAGAATTTCACCCCAGATCATTTCTAGCCCTAAAGTCTAAGAGAGATAGATTTTATGATGATGTCTTCATGGGAGATGGATTTTAAGAAGGATGAGACCATGAGGAAGAAATTCATTAGTCAAAGTGTACAAGAGATATATAACAGTTTCTTAGCCGTTAGTATTGAACGGATATCAGAGAAGATCAACAAAATTTAAAATATATTGGAGATTCATGCACATCTTGAGCATATTGGATGGCAATTGAAAATATAATTTAGTCATACTAGTTATATAGAGGAAGTGGATAAGGAGATGTTTCTTAAGTAAAAGTGGATTGAAGAAGATTGCATCAGAGCACATCTCCACCATCCGTTTTATCAACTTTATATTCCAGTTGCCCCAGTAGAGACTAATGAAAGACCAGAATTTGTTCCTTCTAATGAAGAATGGAATTAAGTTCTATGTTAGAAGTTATGTTTTTGTGTGTTTAAAGTTGTTGTCTTTAAGTGTTTTAGTGTTTAAGACTTGCTTTTAGAAGTCTTTGTATTTAGGAAAATTTTTTCATCCAAGACTATTTGGAATGAGAACTAAGTGTTTAAATGTATTTTTACTCATTTGTGAATTAATATAAGTTTGTTTGTGTGAAATTTTGCGTTGTTTTAGCCTCAAATTGAAATAGTTATTAAGGAGAATTTTGAGATAAAGGAGAGTTACAAGAAGTTGGAAATAGTCATTTAAGTGTTATGAGACCATTTAGGGGTGATTTACTTAGGTAAATAGTACATTTTACTTTAGTTTGAAATTTCTGAAAAATCATGCACTGGCGCCTAAGCGTCATATCTCGTGCTTAAGCGTGAGAAAACCTGAGAGGCAGGCGCCTAAGCGCCACTTACCCGCGCTTAAGCGCCATTTCTCGAATGGTTAAAAGTGAATTTTTGAGCCAGAAATTGCCATTTTTAACGCCACTGTCACCTTCTTCCTCTCAAGTTCACATTTTTTTAGGGCTAGAGCACATCTAAAGTGAATATTTCTTGGTGGAATCAAGTGAAATTTGTTAGATCCAGGTGGAATCAAGTGAAAATTTCATGGTGGAATTAAGAAAAATTTGCTAGATTCAAGTTCTTTGAGGTAAGAGCTTTACTTCTATGTAAAAATTTTGGATTTTTACCATGTATTTTGAAAATATTTGGAGAAATTCAAAAATTCACTATTCATGGTGAAAAATGAGGAAAAATCTATGGAAATTGCATGGGAAGTTTAGTTTGTGCTTTTGGAAGTTTAGTTTAGTGATTTAAACTTGATTTTTTAAGTTATTGTTGGAATTTATCAAATTTGTAGAATGGCACCAAGAATGAAGAGGAGCAAAGGCAAAGCCCCTTTGGATTTGAGTAAATTTGTTAGTTCAAAATCTCAAGATCGGTATAGTGACGCATTGCAATCACGCAAACTGATTCATGAGCGATGTTTTAGGAATCCAAGTGGAGACGTAGAGGATTTGATCGTTTGCTGATAGTGGGAATGATTCTGCTTTTTCTCTACTGTGGTGGTTATTTCTATTGTTAGGGAGTTCTATGCAAACCTCCCTGAGGCTGAAAACAAGAGTCATGGTTCGAGGGAAGTTGGTACTTTTTTTGCCAGAGGTAATCAACTTATTTTACCCTTTACCACTAGATATATTATGTTTTTATGCAAATTATAGTCCTACTAAAGCGGAATTAGACGAGATTATTTCTTACTTAACTGTTGGGAGAGGACTTTGGAAGATAACTAATTAAAGGAGAGTTAACTTCCCAACTTCAAAGTTATGTGCACCTTCAAAGGCCTAGCACTATTTTATTTCTGCACATCTACTTCCGACCAATCATATCAGTGAAGTGACCAGAGAAAGAGCGACGTTGAATTTTTGTATTCAAGAGGGAAAGCTCATCAACATTGGAGCTTTGATCTGTCAGACTATCATCTGTTCTGCTACAGGTGTTACAACTACAGGTTTGGGATTTGCTTCCTTGATCTTTTCTTTGTGTGAGCAGGCTGGAGTTAAATATGATAGCTGTGAGGAAGTGTTATTACCTCTAAAGCCCATCACTAAGGTGAATGTGAAAACTTATTATGAGCATTCAATTTTTGGTTGGAGAGGAGGATTTTTCAGAAGCTATGTAATGGAGACGTATTCTGCTTCTACATCTAGACAATCTACCTCACATGATTCTACATCTGGAGTTGAGTTTACTGAGACTCAAGATCATTTATTACAGGGGATGATGGATAATATTAATTTTATCACTGATAGGGTACAAAATTTAGATCGTTTTGTATATCATACTGATAGGTATAATAAAAGCAAAAGCGATTATGAAGTGAAATTTCACTCATCTTTGGAGAGCCTCATTAGGGGTAATCAAGGAGTGCAATTTCCTCCATATCCTAGATACCCTGATTATGAGCCTGCAAAAGTTTGGGATTGCGGTGATTCAGAGGATGAAGAGTAGAACTGAGAGATTTATTTTATGATTGTAATATGATATAAACTATGTGGTCTGGGCTTGTGCATCTTGCATCTGTATGTTGGTTTGAACTATGTGATGTGGTTTGTACTTTTATGTTTAAGTGAGAATTGTGATGTGATGTGTTTTCTGTGTTTTCATGTTTTGGACTTTAGGTAGGTCCAGTGAAGCAAATTTTTGATTAGGCATGATATTGTGATGTGTGAGACTTTTATTTTAATTGTCTTGTAATGTTTGTGTTAGTTAGTAGTTTATTTTAAAATTTTAGGGTAGTAACTGTAGTGAGTTTTGAGTTTTGTGATTTAGGTTAAATTAGGATTGAACTTGATTCTATGTCTTTTGAAAAGTTAAAAATCTAGCTAACTTAGATCTTAAATTTTAATTTCTAAAACTACTACCCTATATTTTTCTTTTATCATGTTTGTTTGTTTGTTTTTATGTTGAGATCGTGAAATCAAGTTAGTGTGTTAGTTTACTTTTATGTTTACACCCACTGCTTAGAAGTCTATTGAATCTCTACATGTTAAATTGAAATGAAAATATAAAAAATTTGATCAAAAATTAATTTTACTCTTATTTTTATTTTTATACTGGTATCATTAGGGTTTAAAAATTCTTGTTAGTATGTTATTTTAAATT
>NW_018224894.1:40210-67313 GCF_001263595.1 Phalaenopsis equestris | reverse complement strand
CCTGCTTATATATATTTGATGCTAAATTGTTTAATCTGTTAAAAAATTAAGTTTTTGGGGATGAAAAATATTTTCAAAACTGAAATTTTATTTGTTCTCAAATGTGCTACAAGTGAATTTGATTTGAAAAGAAAAAAAAAATTTGATTGTGTATATGAAGTTATACTAGGGAAGTAAACTTTGATTTTAGGAATGAGTAAGAAAATTTAGTTAAAATTTTTAGTAATGAAGAAAAAGTTTAAGTTAAAAAGTTTTTAGATGAGAAAATGATTAATATAAGTAACTATCTTTAGTAAGAAAAATTGCATATATTAAAAATTTAGATAATTTATATTTTTATTTTTAATACTTAAATTTATTTTATTAAAATAATTTTCAATACTATTATTATATTTATAAGTAAAAGACTTATATTAAAACTTTGTTTTAGGAAAGGAGAAGTGGAATTCAAAATCATTAAATGTCTGTCCAGATATAGTAATCCTTGCCTGAAAAAGAAAAAAAAGAAAAAAAAAAGAAAGAAAAGAAAAAGAAAAGAAAAAGAGAAAGAAAAGAAGAAGAAAAAGAAAAAGAAAAAGGAAAAGAGAAAAAAAATTAGGAAGGAAAACTTTGAGGATTAGTGTCTAATCAAAAATTGGTTCTACATTTGATCTTTTTAAAGTATAAGACTTATAAAGCATAACAACTTATGGTTCAGAGTTATCGAATATGACCAAAAAGAATTCAGATAAATGGTATAACTAGTTTCTCGTTTGTCCTAGATTAACTAAAAAAGTGAAACATGAATGCATATTTTACTTTAAGTTGGCAAAATTATAGATATAATATAGTAAGTATAATTATTTTTAATAAAAATTTTTAAGTGGAGATAATAAAACAACTAAAATTTAAATTTGGAAAATCTACAATATATTTCTGAATTAGATAGAAACTCATATTTTCATCTTTCTTAACATTATGAATTTTTAAACTTTAAGTTGGTCTCATTTATTGAATATTTTTTCTAAATTAGACTGTTATATTTCTAAATCAAAATTTTAGTAACTCCTAAAGAAACTCATAACATATCATACATATTACGTTTTTAAAGATTGAAGTGTCACTTAAGGACAAGTAACATTTTAAGTTTGGGGGATTTTGATACACCTAAAATATATAGTGTTTTTAGACACATTTTTTATATCTTATTTTTTAGATATTGCGCTTTAATGGAAGGTATTTTTTTTCTTGCAGATATAGGTAAAAAAGGTGAAAATACTTAATGAAGTGAAAAAGGATCAAATTTCGAGCAAAAAGGTGAAAAATGTGTAAAAGAGTTTTGGTGCCTAAGCGCCAGATCTGACGCTTGAGCGCTGGTTAAACAGAGAAGGCCACACCTAAGTGTACCTAAGCGCTAAAGGCCCTGAGCTTAAGCGCCAGTGGCAATTATTGGACGAGTAAATTCGGTTTCTGCAAATTTTAAAAAGGTTTTTGAAGGATCCATTGGTTTAATAAGTAGTTATAACCACCATGGACGAAAATTATCACTAAAGGATACATCTCTTTGGGAAATACATCGAATCTAGACATATTTTGAAGGAAACCAAGGCACCTTTTGGAAAATTATAAAAGAAAGAAGAGAGGACTTAGAAAAGGGTCCTGAAAGTATTGGAAAGTTTTGAAAGTTCTCATTTTGGGAGTTAGTTCGGAGCGATTTTCAGGCACCACTTTTACTTTTATTTTATCCTTTTTGTTATTTTATTTTGAGTAATTGTAAATAGAAGAGAATCAAAGGAACTTCAAGAGTTTGGTGGAGGACTTGAGATAAGTTTTTATCTTTTTGTTTTGAGACTACTTTTGGTTTTAATTGAGAGTTGTTGTTGGTTTGACAATGATTTCTTCTTTTAAACTAAAGTGTGGTTTTGTTTTCTCTTCTGAGTAATTTTTTTTATCTTTCTTCTTAAAATTATAAGTAGAGGTTGTAAAATTAGAGGACTTTAGAGTGACAGGCTAAAGCCCCCAACTTGGTTTATTGTTTTAGGCTCTAATACAAGATGTTAGCCCCAAAATATAGAGAATCGAGGGAACTCTGGAGTGAGAGCTAGTATCTTCGCTACCTAGTCGGTCTTCAGAATTATTCAAACTTTAAATTAGTCAATGTTCTTTATAGCATCTCTAGTAAGGGTAAAGAATATTATTGCTCATATTTGGCACAACACAATTTGCATACTTCCACAACAGAATTCCTATACTTATTACTGATTCATAACAAGAAGAAAGATATTTCATATTTAGTAATTTTTTTCTACAAAAACTCTAGTTATCTTTTTAAATTGTTATTGTTCAATCAAAATATTGAAAATACTAAAAATATTTAAATTTTCATCACTGCAAAAATCATATTTAGTTTAGATAATTATCTTTTTATTAAAAAATAGAAATTTTGTTGTTCAATAGTGCATATTACGCATTCTCCCTATGGGTTTGATATTCAGGTCTTAATCAAAAAGTCTTATATTACTTGATAACGATACGTATACTTGTGTAGTATCCTAATATATATAAATTAAAAGTTAAATTCTTATTTCTCTTGAGGATCAAGTTTTTGGTTTTATTGCAAAGTAAGGAAATATAAGTGAAACATAAGTTAATATGAATTTCCTCTAATATTAGCAGTATCCAGGGATCAGGCAGCATCATCTATAATAGATCTAAGAGATCTTGTTAACCCATTACAAATGTTTGAATAATTAACCAGTCTGGTAAGGCATGATGTGGACACTTTCTTAGGAGTTCTTTAAATCTTTCCCAAGCTTCATATATTGACTCACCTTCATACTGAGCAAAAGAGGTAATATCATTTCTAAGCTTGACAATTTTTTAAGGTGGAAAAATACATAGCTAAGAATTTTTGTGCTAAATCTCCCCAAGTTCTAAAAGATCCAAGTGCTAAAGAGTTTAACCACATCTTAGTTTTATCCCTTAGGGAAAAAGAAAAAATTTTAAGCATAATGACAATGTTTGATATGCCATCCTACTTAAATGTAGCACATAGTTCTAGAAAACTTGTAAGGTGTACATTTGGATCCTCAGATAGAGTTCCCACAAACTAATTATTTTGTATCATTTGTATAATGTCAGGTTTATGTTCAAATGAGTTAGCTGCTACAGCAGGGGTTTCTATGCTTAATTAAATTTCATTTGTTGTAGGGTTTGCATAGTCCCTTAAAGGTCTTTGTAAAATATGTTGTTTATATTCAACCATTTGGTAATTAAAGTTATTTTGCGATGTGTTTGACATTTCTTAAGAATTGTGAAGTTCTTTTTGTTTTCTGATTTTTTTAATGGTTCGTTCTAACTCAAAATTGTAAGGTACTAAACCTACAGATCCCACACTATGCATGTAAAATTAAAAGTTCAGAAAATAAAAGTAAAACAAAACACTTAAAATCAAAATATTTTTCATTTTTTATTTTTTTCAGTTTTTTTAATTTTTTTTTGTTTTCAAAAATATTTTTAATAACATTACAATTTTTCTAAATTAATTCCAGAGCTTAAAAAAAATTCTAAGTCTAAGAAAAAAATTTCGGTCACTTCCCCGGCGACTATGCCCGAAACTTGACCTGACCTGAAATTACGTAATTATTTAAATTCTAAAATACGGCAAAAAACTTGACCCAATTTATATTTGGCACCTAGTTTGTAAAATAATTATGATTCAAAATTGATTAATAACTTGCACACTATGGGTACTACGCAAGTATACGAATCGTTTCAAATAATATAAAGTTTTATTTAAAAACCTTAGTATCGAACTCACTGGGAAGAAGAGAATTTATATGAAAACTTAGAAATATTTCTATCTAAACTGTAAGAAAAATTTGTAGGAGAAAATATCGAATTGTTTATAACTGGGTATAAACTAAAGTTTGCAACTTCTAAATTAAAGCTAAAAATAAGTGGGATATTTCTTAATCTACAAATATGTAAATAAGTACTATTATAATAAAAAAAATTTCCCCTTGCAAAGAGATTTTAATCAATGTACGAATCAAATGGTTAAAGATGAAAATGAGGCTTTTGACAAATAGAAGCATATCTAGTCTTTAACCTTTCTCAAGTGCATAAAGAACATTGGCTAATCTAAAGTTAAGTCCCTGATTGATATGATTGTGCTGAGTAAATTATAGCCTTCACTTCTAGATTACCCACTAACCCTCTCTATTAGGACTAACCAAGACTTAGTCCCGAACTAAAGACCAAATTGATAAAAGATGTAGTCTGTTACTCTAGAATCATCAATTCTACACCCATCAAAACTTATCTCCCTATCTATTTGCAGTCCCCCTTAGACATAGCATCACCTTCATCCAAAGTTTAGTGTGGTACTCAGTAGTTGATGAAACAATAGCCCTCCCGGATCTTTATATTTTTTCAGCATATTTTAACATCACAAATGACCACTTTGCAAAGTAAATTAAGGACCGGTGATAATACCATCACAAATTTTTGGAATAAAATAAGACTTCAAAACAATCTAACCCCACACATGATTACTTCTTTTGTAAGGAGAAAGAAAAGAAAACTACTTAGAAAACATGGGGATAGCAAAATAAAACATTATATATATATATATATATATATATATATATATATATATATGAAAAGTTTACAAAACAAATCTTAAACACAAATATAAATACTTTTTTAAAATGCTTCCCCAAGCAATCCACTAAAGTTTCGTGACTAAACTTGACACCACTAGACTCACAATCTCAAAGACTCACCACACTCTCACTATGGTGGTTGCCCACTCCAATGAGTGGTCTAACCTACTCAAAACTTACTCAACACACACACCCTTTCATTTGGAACTCATCCTTATATATAGAGCTCTGAAAATCACCAAGGTTTGCTTCAAAAACCTCTTCAAAATTCGTTCAAATTCATTGAATATAAAGGTAACTGCTTCTGGATCCTAGCGCCCAACTGCCGCGCCTAAGCACCAGCCTTCTAAAAGAATCTAGCGCCTAGGCCCCAAGTTAAATTTTCTCACATGGCTTCTTTTACTCTATTTTGCTCTTTTTTCATGCATTTTTGCTCCTTCTTGCTCTTAAACTCCATTTCTTGCACCTGCAATAAAAAACACACAAAATATCGTTCATTAAAGCGCAATATCCTTAAAATTGAACATAAAATGTACATTTAAAATAGGTAATTTTAAGGTGTGCATAGACCTAACACTATCCTAGTACTTCGACTCCTCAATTCTTTAAGCCCCTTGAGTCGTTCAGTGCCCTTGGGGTTCTAGTTCTCCTCGAGCTTGTGTCGATTATTGCATGGGTCAATTCTGTCATTTTTCCCATCAGTTGGTCACGGAGTTCCTAAATTTGTTGTTGAACAAATTGTGTTATAGACTTTACGTTAGAGGTTTCATCTGAGTGAGTTCTTTCTTCGTGGGGCTCTTCTCTTCTTGTTGAATACATGAGTCCATGCTCACCATACCTTTTAGGATATTGAATCCAAAAGGTCATGTGAATCACACTCAGGGTATAGAGTGTTGGACAGATGAGAAGAACCAATAGAGAGAAATAGAGGAAGGAAAGTGTATTGTAAGACAAGTTCTGAGAGGGTGAATTCAGTAATCCTTTCTTGAAAAAATGACCACCTATTTATAGCTCATAGGGGTATCTAGTAAAGTTATATGTTTGTCCTTGTTTTATTTGGTTTGTTAGAAATCATCATTGCACCTTTTCATATTTTTAAGAGAATTTTGGACCCTTTATTATCCATAACTGAAGTTGGCATTATTTCATATTTGTAACTGCTTAAATGGATGGCTTTTAATAGTCCATTGGTGTTGTCATTTAGTGGTTTGATAATCGTTCAGTCGAATAGAAGGCCTTCAGTCAGCCTCCTTGAGAGAATCCTTAGTAAAGACCCTCTTGTCATTAGGGTGAACTTGGATCGCCAAGTAGAGGGTGTATCATTGTAATCTGACGGGCAAATCTCATTTGACAAGGGGCCTTTTTAAATGATTGGAAAGATATTCAATGTGGTGACTTTTAGCCATTTTTGTGCAGAATTCTGGAATCAATCTAGGGAGTTAGTTGTCGCTAACTATCCTTCAGATTAGGGGCCTCCTATTCTTTCGTTTGGTTCTAGTTTCGTTCAATCGACCTATAGGTCTGACCAATAATTAGCATCTCCATATTTTGAATATCCTGATGTAGTCCTCTGATACCCATTGAATTTCCTTGAGAATTATGAAGCACAATGAGATACTGAGGTCTGAGGTTAAATAAGATCAATGGATTATCACTCTTAATCCTCTAAGTAAGCATTGGAATTATTCTTGCATCTACTACCTAGCTAGGGGTGGCAGGAGTTAATATCTAAAGATTCTACTAAATTTTGGCTTCCCTGTCCCATGGCTCTTAGCCTCCCCTTTCGATATACATACTTCATGATAGATTTTCCTTTAGCATGACCTTCCTCAAATCATGGATATCAAAGTTTACTCATTTTTCCTTCAGGACCCAACGACTGATGATGCTTCTCTCGTAATGGTCAATCATAAAGCGAGGAGAATTCTCAAACTGGAGACGAGGAGCAGAAGTGACTGATTTTACCACGTGTTTTTGCTTCTCTTTATTCTCACCCTTTTTCAATCTACATGGTTTCAAATATCCTATATGAAGTTCAAGTGAATTTTATCATCAAGCTTATATATGACAATGTTCCAAGTAATTATAGATTTTAGGATAAAATGTTAAATCAAAAGCTTAACTCAATTAAACGTTTCCATGTGCTTATAGGGAAGCTTTTAGATATATATCTTTTAGTTCAGAAAAAAGATATTGATATGCTTGTAGGAAAGTTCACCAAACTAATATCTCTATGCATAAACTCCAAGCACTCTTCTAGGCTGTATGAATTTAGATGAACCGGCTTACTCTTGTTTATGTAATTGAGGCTTGCCATAGTCTAATTTATAAACCTACATGTTATTATCCTTGTAACCTACATATTATTTAAATATTATTTCCAATTATTTTTTTTATAACTTTTTGCATTGTAGCCCGTAAGGATTGCATCCACCCAAAGTGAACCCAAAGTGAGCCATTTAATTCAACACTTTATTACTTTATAAATAATGAATCATATCTTTTCACGTAATTATCAATCGTAGTATCACGCAATTAAGAAATGAATCAAAGATGTTAAGTGAGTCATTTAACCTTTCAAAAAATCAGTGCAATGAAAAATTGTTAGGACAGCTCCAAATTTTAATGATCAAGGAAGCACTCATCAATCAAGACAATTAAAACTCTTTCAAGCATGAAAATGTATTTACATATTTCTGAGGCAACTCCGAATTTTACAAAAGAAAAAAACGTTCAACAAAAATCATAAAAAACAACCGAACAGGAATGCAAGTTCGCTTGGCTAAACCGAAAGCAATTTTGGAAAAGATGAACTACCTTCTCTACTGCTATAAACAATTTTGAACCACTGGCTTTCAGCACTGCATGGCCCTTCCTCAACAAGGCACTTACATGAGGAAGTGATTATGGTGTTATTAAGGTTTATGTCCAGGCATACGATGTTGCCATCCTTACCAGTTTTCGTCGAAAAGAGCATCTGTGAATCTGTTAGAAGCTCCCACTTTGAACTGGAACTTTCACAGTTTGTTCCAAACTTTACCTCATTGTCCTCATCCTCAGCATTCAAGCATAGTCCTGAATCCTTAAGCACTAGTTGTTGTTCTGTTGTGTAGTTCCAGGCCTCGTATTCAGAACAAGAACCAAGAACTGGTTTCCCATTCAAGTTGTTCTGCAGGACGCAGAGCCCGGTCAGTGGATGGAATATCATATTGTAAGGCGAACTATCAGAAAGACCTGGGCCTGAATCAAAAATCAATTTTATTGTCTATTCCAAGAAGATGAGATTAAGTAAAACGCACTGCTAAGGAAATAAAAAATCGCATGCCTTGGAAAGGAGATTGTATTGCTGAAATTCTCTGTAGAAAGTTTGGGTTCCTTGGCTTGCTCCAATCCGAACTTAGCACGCCATAGGTCTCATCAAAATCTACCTGACCTTCTCTCATATAGTAGCTTCCTTGTAATGCCCAGATGGCCCAGTCTAGGTCAAGTTCAGCTGCCACACTCAGGAAGCAGCTCAGGAAATGATTGTCGCCTGGATTGTTACCTTTTATGTCCACCCCAAACTCAGACAGAAACAAGGGCCAGCCCTGCTCTAGTAGAAAACCACCTTTAACCAACAAACTATTCGATATATTTCCACACACAACATTGATGTTTCCACTCTCCCAGTTTCCGCCATCTGAAAAACCATACCAATGCAATTCGAAAACAAGCTTCCCTTTGAATGTCAACTCCACTTGTTTATCGTATAGAAAGGTGAGGGTTTTATCATAATCTAAGCCTGAAAGTATGACGAGAATAGTGGGATTCATAGAGTGCACTGCTTCAGCTCCCATTTGCATGTACCTTGGTCACATAACATAGCAACAGAAGTAGTTAGCAGAAAAAACATTTTACTAGTTTGATATGGCTTCAGTTATAATTGGCATGAATACCTGTACCACGTGGTGACATTTTGCCTTGGTCCTCTAAGTTCATTCCTCAGGCTCATGCCAACAACGTTGCTTGAAGAGATGAAGGTTGCTGCCATTATTTTCAGGCTTGCAATCCATTCATCGGGATCAAAGTATTCGTCTCCAAAGAAACCGTTACCATCAAATCGGCTACAGCACCAACCAGGAGTGCTAATCTGGTTGTCCAATATTACCATGATGTTGTGGCGATCGAGAATGGAGACCACATCCTGTTGAACAGGTTAAAGAGCCAGTTGGAAAATTTAAAAAATTTTGTGTGCTTTACATTGCGATATGCTTTGGCTTACCACATTGTTAAGTGAAAATATATGAGAGGACTTAATTTTATTGATGAAAAAAGAGGTATAAATACCCATTACAAGAATTACTGGTAAGGAAAATAATAAAAACAGAATATAGTAAAAAAAGAAAGGAATAATATTAAAATATAAGAGGCAGCTAATCTCTCTAATTTAAGGAGAGAAATAAATAAAAATTCCCAAGATCTCTTATATAATTTATAACCCTCTAAATATAGAGTTATAACAAATATGAAATATAATAATTAGTATTTTCGAGATCTTTCAACACTCCTCATCAAGTTGGGTTGCACAGATTGTACATGTCTAACTTGTTACATAATTCTTCAAAGTTGATTCTTGAGAGAGGCTTAGTGAGGATATTTATTGTTTGATATCAGGAAGGAATGTATGCAAGTTTTCTGAGATGAAGTGTCGATCGATCTCGATGTGTTTCATTCTGTCATGGTGTACTGGATTCTTTTCAATGTTGATGGTTTTCTGGTTATCGCATTATAGTTTGACAGTTTTTTCAGTTAGCATTCCGAGTTCGCTGAGTATTCTTTGAATCCACATTCTTTGGCAGATCCCGAGTGCAAGAGCTCTGAATTCAGCTTCGGCGCTGCTTCTTGATACCACATATTGTTTTTTGCTTCTCCAAGTGACTAGGTTTCCCCAAACATAAGTGCAATAGCCGAAAGTCGTCGTCGGTCCGAGATATCCCCTGCCCAGTCTGCGTCTGAATACACTTCTATAATTTGATCCTTATTCCTTTGAAACAGTAGCCCTTTGCCTGGATTCATCTTGAGGTTTCTGTAGACTGCATTCATGTGTTATTCCGTAGAGTTGTTCATGAATTGGCTAACAACACTAACAGAAAAACCAACGTTGGTTCGTGTGTATGAGAGATAGATGAGTCGCCCCACGAGTCGCTGATATCTTCCCTTATCCACATGTGCGCTATTTTTCTCTTCTTGGATCTTCTTGTAGGGATCCATTGGAGTATCGACGGGTTTGCAATTGAGCATACCTGTTTCCTTCAACAGATCCAATGTATATTTCCATTGTGACACAAATATTCCTTGTTTTGATCAAGCTAGTTTCATGCCGAGAAAGAACTTTGGGTTTCCGAGGTCTTTGATTTCGAATTCCCGAGTGAGAAGCTTTGTCAGATTTGTGACTTCTTCTTCGTGATTACCAGTGAGGATGATATCATCAACGTAGACGATTAGAATTGCAATCTTCTTTTCGGGAGAGGTTTTCACGATGAGAGTATGATCTGCCTGACACTGAGTATACCAGTGTTTTGTCATTGATTTTGCAAATCTATCGAACCATGCTCGGGGAGATTGTTTGAGGTCGTACAATGATTTTTTGAGTTTGTTGACTTTGTTACTTGGAAAGAATGCTTCTAGCCCGAGAGGTGCCTCCATGTAAACTTTTTCTTCCAAATCGACATTTTGGAAAGCATTTTTCATGTCGATTTGATGTAGTTGTCAGTCTTCATTTGTCGCAAGTGAGAGAAAGATTCTGATGGTGTTAAGTTTGGTCACGGGGGCAAAGGTTTCTTGCTAATCAATACCGTAGGACTGTGAAAAACCTTTAGCTACGAGACGTGATTTTAATCTCTCAATTGTACCATTTGCCTTGTATTTGACTTTGAAGATTCATTTGCAGCTGATTGCTTTCTTTCCCTTTGGCAGGTCTGAAACGGTCCATGTACCATTCTTTTGTAGGGCTCTTACCTTCTCATTGATGGTCGCTTTCCACCCTGGGTGTTTGAGAGCTTCATCAATCGTGATTGGGACTTGTGTATTGTCGAATGCAGTGACATAGGCTCGGTAAGCTGAAGATAGTCTTTCATAGGACACAAAGTTGGAGATCAAATGCATCGTGTGTTCGTACCTGAGTGACGGACGGATGGACCTAACACCTTTCATTAAAGCAATCGGAATGTCGGAGTCATCAATCATAGGTATAGTAAATTCATGCTCAAGTGTGTTCGTACCTGAGTGGATTTCTATGGGAGTTGAATCCGGTTATGACTTTTGGATTGGTGTTGGATGTGTTGGGTGATCTATGTGCGAGTTGGACACTTGAGGACTAGACGTAGACTGATTATTAGGTACATTTTCACATGAGTTGGATGAACTTGTTGAATCCAAGTCGGGAGATAATTTTTGGTTCAAGGGACAAGGATTTGATGTGTGGTGGTATGAACTCGTTGTCCCACCGAGATTGATATTCCCTTAAAGTCTCCCCCTGAATATTAGAATTGGGATAGTAAGGTTGATTTTCAAAGAAGGTGACATCTAAAGTGTTGTAGGTTTTTCTTGTGAGAGGAGAGTAGCACTTGTACCCTTTTTGAAGAGGCGAGTAGCCAAGGAACATACATTTAGTAGATTTGGGGTCAAGTTTACTATGATTGTGTGAATGAATGTGAACAAAGGAAGAGCAACCAAATACTTCTATAGGTAAATTTTGGGTAATTGCCTTGGTGTGGGGAAATGATTTGAGAAGGAGTTGAACTGGACTTTGAAATTTGACGACCCGAGAATGCATCCTGTTGATGAGGTAGGATGCAGTGGATACAGCATCACCCCAAAAAACCTTAGGCACATTAGAGGAAAATATGAGGCAGCGGGCCCCCTCGAGAAGGTGGCGATTCTTGCGTTCGGCAATCCCATTTCGTTGAGGAGTGTCGACGGAAGAACTGAGATGGAGGATGCCTTTAAAGGAGATATAAGAGCCGAGAACGGAAGTGAAGTACTCTTTTGCATTATCAGCCTTGAGTGCCTCGATGGAGGTTTAGAATTGTGTTTGGATCATTGAGTAAAAATGTTCAAATATGTGACCGACTGCAGATTTATCTTTCATAAGAAATAGCCAAGTTAGTCGAGTGTGATCATTAATAAAGGAGACAAACCACCGAGTCCCGATAAGGGTTATAACACGGGATGGGCCCCAGATATCGCTGTGAATAAATGCAAAAGGTCGGGAAGTAGTGTAACCAACACATGGAAATGACGTGCGAGTGTGTTTGGCAAGTTGACAAAACTCACATTGGAAAGAACGAAACATCTTTATTCATAAATAAATTTAGAAATCATTTTGCAAGATGCATAAAATTTGGATGGCCGAGATGAAAATGTCATAACATGATCTTGGAATATTTATTGACACTAGAATTGAAAACAGAATGATGGGTAGACAAATGTCCGCAGTGAGGTCGTGGTGGTGAAGTACCGTTGATGACGTAGAGACCGAGCACATCTCAACGTTGCCAATCGTCGTCCCCGAGTCCGCATCCTGAAATTCACACATGGTAGGAAAAAATTTAGCAATACACCTCAAATCATTAATCAACTTTCTGATGGATATTAAATTACAATTTAAAGTAGGAACATGAAGCACAGATCTGAATAGAATGTTTTGGGTGATACGCACGGAGCCAAAGCTGGTGACTTTGTAGACAGAGCCATCGGCAACGCGGATGGTGGAGTTGTCTACACACGACATATAATCATGGAGAAGAGAGGCATCACCAGTTATGTGATGAGAAGCGCCGGACTCGATGATCCACTGACCGAGGGATCTGACATGGTAGAATGTACCTTGATGAGCGAGCTGGCCGGTGATGAGATCGGGAATAGTCACATCATGTGGTTTGTCGATCAGTTTGTGCAGCAAATCTAATTGCTCTTTGCTGAATGGACTGGGCGCTGGTACAGGAATGTCATCGGCAGCGACGGGGCTGTTGGCACGGGGAGCGCGATCAGCCCGAGGCTTCCAATCGGCTGGCTTTCCATGAAGCACCCAACACGTGTCTTTGTTATGGTCTGGTTTGCGGAAATGGTCGCATCAGAGACGGCCTTTGCGTGATGGGTTGTCGCTGTGTCGAGGCGGAGGAACCCGAGCTGCAAGGGCGGAGGCTCCAACCGAGAGATTGGGCGAGGTCGAGATAGACCCAAGCATAACTTTCTGGTGGCTTTCTTCGCGGAGAACCTCGAATAAGGTCTCGCAAATGCTCGGTAGTGGTTTGAAGCTTAATACACGAGGGCGGACATGATCGAGAGAGTTGTTGAGGTCGAATAGGAATTTGAATATCCTTTTCTGTTCGATGATCTGACGGTCTAAGTTGGAGTCTGGAGTGCATGACCAGGCATGGACTTCATACATGTCAATCTGCTGCCAGTAATGTGAGAGGGCATTAAAATACTGAGTCACAGATTGATCACCTTGGCGAAGATCGTGAATGATTGACTCGATCTTAAATAACTTGGATGTGTTATCTGAGTGTGAGTATGTCTCTCGAGCAGCATCCCAAATATTCTTGGCCGTGTCGTAGAGAAGAAAATTTTTGCCGATGTCGTTGGTCATGAAATTGATTAACCACGACATGACCATGTGATTTTCTGCATTCCATGTCCGGAATTTTGGGTCATCCTTGGTCAGAGCGACGGCATCACCGGTGATATAGTCGTCTTTGCCTCAGCCACAGATAAACATCATGATGGATTGGGACCACTGGAGGTAGTTCTGGCTGTCGAGTTTGTGGCCAGTGATGAGTGAGAAAGTGTCATCGATTCCGGTTGGAACAGGGGCAGATGAGGCGGAGCATATTTCTTCGGAGGAAGAAGAAGCAGTCGTCATACCGAAGAAGATTGATATGGCTCTGATACCATGAAAAGATATGAGATGACTTAATTTTATTGATGAAAAGAGGGGTATAAATACCCATTACAAGACTTACTGGTAGGAAAAATAATAAAAATAGAATACAATAGAAAAGGAAAGGAATAATAGCAAAATATAAGAGGTAACTAATTTCTCTAATTTAAGGAGAGAAATAAATATAAATTCCTAAGATCTCTCATATAATTTATAACCCTCTAAATATAGAGTTATAACAAATATAGAATACAATAATTTGTATTTTCGAGATCTTTCAACATTAAGGAAACATTAAAAAGGCAGTTGAGAACCACTTATAAAAAATCATGAACTATATTCCTAGTTTTGTAGTTGGTCATACCCGAAGGTCATAAACTCCCCATCACAAGCACTGGGGGCTCACCAAACAGAAGTAGAGTGCAAAAAGAAATAATTATATAATATGTTAAGAGATTTAAATTGTTGAAATTGATTCGAGAGATCCGAAGAAAAACTTTAAATAGAAGCGTACAAAAAAAAAAATTGCAGAAAACAAAATATTTAATGTGAAAAAACTCAAGAATGGGAAAATACCACGAATCCACGTCACACCAAAAAATCCAATATGAAAAAAATGAGGACTATCGTACAAATTTCGTCACACTCAAGCCTTTCCGCAGTTCAGAATACTCAAGGACACTCGTCTCCTCCCCTTTGCAAAAGAGAATTCAAAAATTTGATAACCCCAATCAACAAAACTAGCACAATAATTAAGAAATTGCCCAAAATCAGTAGCACCCCAACACCCATTTAGGAGTGAAAAGCATGGAGGTTTTATTAGATTATTAAATGTTTAGGGTTCGTGTCCAAATGATTCAATGTGTAGAAACTCCTGGTGGCCCCCTTATTTATAGGCTTTGGTCAAAGCTTGACACAGAAAGAAAGTCCCATAGATTTATAATATTAGAAAAGTAGATAGCAATGCTTTGAAAATCGTTCATTTTAAAAATCCATCAGGCGTGTACTCAAACTGAATAAAAAGTGCATTCATATTGCTCAATTGATGTCAACTGTATGAGAAGTCTTCCACCTTGCTTAAATTGATCAAATGCCAACAATCAACTTTAAAGCACAAGGAAAATTATCGTTGAGTGTTGAAGCGAAATGCCCAAATACTTGGGCAATGAGGTTCAGTCAATCCATAGGCCAAATATACATAAATACAATATCCAAGTAAAACTTCATTCTACAAGTTCATGAAGAATCCAATGAGTTCAAAGCACAAGCTTTGCAACTTTGAGAAGAATTTTGTGAGTTCCTTGTGATCTGAATTCAATATGGCTACAGCAATTTCAATATAGCTTAGGCAAAATAAATGTGGTCCTAATGAATGAGTTCAATAGGATAAACCTTCGTACTCACCCAACTTACATCAAACGCTGAGCTGGGTTGATGTGATTTGAACTAGGACCATATCATATTTGGGTGTAAACTCGAGGAGTTGGCTTTCCATAGACTTTAAATGCAGCTTAATTAGTGATATAAACGGAAAAAAGGGTAAAATTAAATCAATCCAACCCAATGACAAGTTGTAAGTATAATATGAAATGTCGAAATTTTGATTTGGTCAAACCTATCGAACTAGACCAACCCAATTCATATATAAAGAAATCCTATATAATTTTTTCTAAAGTAACTTATGAGTCCAATTGTTAGATTTTATCCAATCTTAAAACTCCTCTTAGTCCACTAACATTCCTTGTAAATTGTTATTTTGACCCCCAATTAATGAACTAAGGTAAAAGGACACTTTTGTAATGTGGTACCACTCGCTTACCACATCTCACATACCGTTCACCTACCGCTCACCTACCGCTCACCTACCTCCCATCTACCACTCTATTGCTTCTATAAATAGAGAGGGTGTGAGGCTTAGGAGAGCAAAGGGAAGAGATCTTAAGGGTGTGGGGCTTAGGAGAGAAAAGGGAAGAGATCTTAAGCTATCACAAAGGAGGAGAGAATAGCTAAAGAGCTAGAAAAGAGGAGAGCATCTTGAGGCCTTGTATCAAGGCCTTGTATCAAGGTATGTATCAAGGTATCGCTTGAGAGGGAGGCCGTAGAAGGAAGATGAGGGCTCATCTCTATGTATAAGCTATGTATTCTCCATTTCTTTAACCTTAGTGAAATATTTGATTGATTCCCTCCCGTGGACGTAGATCCAGTTGAATCGAACCACGTAAACGATCTGTGTTTGCCTGTGTTCCTTTTTCGTCTCATTTCTATGTCAGGAAGTACATATCTCACAATATCACAACATAAATTGATTATGCACGTACACAATTTCTTAACAAAGTACTCGATTAATCCAAGTAGATAACATTGCCGATTGGTTAAAAATGAAAGGTAGAAACCTCAAACCTCGCATGCGTGAATCGAACTCGGAGCTTACCTTGAAGGCCTCGATGAGGGTTAGGTTCAGCATATGGGGATTGTTGAAGGCGATGCCTTTTGCCGACTCGACGAGGCCGAGGTGGAGGAGGGATTCGTTGACGGTGAGCGAGGAAACGGAAGCTCTGGTAGCGAGATAGACGGGCCAAGTGAGCCGCACGCAGTTGAACCCCATGGACCGAACTGCCGATGTGTTTTAGTGCCTGCTTACCAAGCCCCTCCACCACCACCGGCTCCAAGTGTGCCGCCCAGTTCGCGCAGGCCAGCTTAACGCGACGCCCACTCTGGTCTACGATCCACCGCGTACTCGTAGATAGAACACCGACTTCTCCGGTGGTACGGAAGGTTCCCGTGATTGGATTTGGAGAGAGAAAGAGACATGAGAGGTAGAACAAAATGAGCAAAGGATTGGGAGCATTCATTTTACTTCTTGGATCAGATGTAACAGGGTCTCTGAGCTCTGTCTGGCCTGATCCTTTTGATATAATGATTCAAACAAAAACCGTTCGTCATTTTTTGCATATCTTGAGACCAACATAAGTCGATTTCTCGAGTGTCGTCTGCTGTGCTGAAGGCATCACCAGTCAAGCATAGATTGCAGCAGCCTGCGGGAAGTCACCGGACCGGTCCTCTGGCTTTTATTTGCTGTTATGCTACAAATTGCTCGCCGCAGCTTCCACGCCTGCACCAGTCAAGCATGGATTGCTGCAGCCCGGGGAAGTCACCTGACCGGTCCTCCGGCTTTTATCTGCTGTTATGTTACAAATTGCTCGCCGCAGCTTCCTCGCCTGCTGGCTTTAAAATGCTTTTTGCTTTACAAATATGTATATTCAAAATTGTGAATAGTGTAAGACAAAGAGACAACACTAGAGTGAAAATATGACTAAATTAGCTTGGATGGTTTATTAGCTTTTACTCTAAAAAAGATTCTCTAATTATTTGCGCCTGCTTGAATAAGGACATAATTATTTGCCGATATTTTTATCAAAAATAAATACATAAATAAATAAATAAATAAAAGGTCTCTTGCTCGGTTGTCCCATCATTTTACCATTTGGGAGTGATGGCACTTGGGCCGCCCAAGTCCATCTATTCAATTTGGCTGAGTAGGGGCAAACGGTTGGCTTTCCTATGTTGGTCAATCGGTTGACTCCGCGGAGGACAGCCAGTTGACTTAGCTGAGGTCATTCTCTTGATTATGGAGTTCCCTTGAAAAGGGTTCTTCACCAAACTTCATTTGTTTGTTTTTTTGATCTAACTATTAGTTGTTGACACTTTAAGCTATGGATTCCTATTGTCAAGAGAGACTTTGCTAATGGGGACAAGGCACGTTAACATAATCTAACAAGTACAAGTAGCCCCGCCCCTTTAACACGAAAGCCACGAGAGGATTTATGGGCACCTAAGTAATCTCGATAAATCTTGAGGTTTTCTCTAAGATGACTCGTGGTGTTGTTTTGTGAAGTCTGACAGATCTCTTTCATTGGTTGGGTACGTCTTGATCTTTGTCGAAAGTGGCTTTCGTTTGACAAGTTTTGTACAATTTTCTTTTGAAACTGTAAAATTAAATTTCTCACACTCAAATTTTATTATTTACATAGAAAGAAGGGAAATTTACTAACATAGCACACAATTCTTTTGTATTTACATATCCATCACCCAAATATTTACCCTTATAATACCATTGTGTCATAAACTTATGCATGGAAATGTGTATTTCACTTTTAAAAAATATGATGATAGTGGTATTTTTTATGTGATGCTAAAGATTTGAATGGTATGCATATAAATATCAATGTTTATATGTTAAATATAAAAAAAACATGAGAATTATATGTTTATATATGTAAATTTCCCTAACTAAAATTGCCTAAATATTCATATTGTTTATTTTATTAAAAAATATGCTTGGAAGATGCAAAATGCTTTATTGTTTAACAAATAGTTGGAAATTGGAAGAGCATTTACACTACTTCCTAATCATAGGAACTCCTTGATCATTTTTCTTTCAAGTACTTTCTTTACTTACTATCATTTGTGTTTGGATTACAGCGACAATTTTACATTTATCTACAATGAGGGTTAGTAAAGTCATTTTGGTATTCATTTAAAAGTAAATATGATGTTTATACTGTAAAATCTAAACTCAAAAGATCAATCAATAGTAGATTATCAGTTAAGAATATGATTGAATGATGATAAAAAAATAATAATTAATTTTCAAACAATGATCGAATAATTATTAAAACATGATTGAGCATTGATGGATCATGGCGAAGGTGAATATGAAAATTTTATTATTATTATTTTATCATTTATTGACCATCATTCAAAAATAGTTCAAACATAATTTGATTATTATCTGATCATTATTGATCATTTTTCAAAAAACTTTCAAAAATAATTTGATCTTTAAATACAATTTTTTTAGACTAATAACTTGTCTATGATTGGGCCATTTACAAGACCAATAGAAGATGACAATGATGATTGTCATGGTGAGGACAAATAGCTCTCCTCAACCTTATAAAGATTTAGAGTGAGACAATATTGATGGTAATTAGCCATGTTGGATGACAAGAAGGTTAGTTGGTTTATACTTGTGGATTATTAATCAAAGTGGGATAGATCTTTTATTCAATTATATTTCAAGTATAGTCAATATTTTGTTTGATAATGATTCAAAGATAACTTAAACATGACTCAATTATAATTTTTTAATTGTATCTCTTAGAGTTAACTCATTCAATTTTTTTTTTTTTAGAAACATGCATAATCTAATCATGCAAGTTGACAGGTATGGTAGTGCCAGAGTTACATTCAGTTCTTAAGGTGTGATGGAGAAAACTAGTTGGGTAGTTTAAGGCTGATGATCTCATTGTTAATGTTGAAAGGCATCTTTCTTATAAATTCTATAGAGCTCTTAATTTTTTTTTCTCTTCCTCTAATTAATCAACTGGTATTAAGGAAGATTAATGATGCATATAATGAGGGGTACTCTTTTCATTCTACACTATAGAGTAAATGAATACATATAATATTTTTGAGTTTTCTTTGGTCATTAGGCTATACTTTAAGTTATATTCATCAGATAAGGAATTATAAAGCATCAGTATAGATATTAATTTACTCATTAATTAGATCATTAAGGGTAAGAAATTTAAAAATATAGACCTACAAAACTTTTTCTTAGATAGCGTTGACAGAGATGGTATGTGAAAGCATGAGTTCTTAATGAGTATAAAATATGTAGTGATGTATGGTGTGTTTATCACAATATGTGTATCCTTTTTTATGTTTTTATGGGTACATTTGGTCTTTTTGTGTATTATATAGAAAAAACTGAAAGATTTGGTATAAAATAGGCTAAGTCAGAAGTTAAGTCCCCCGACGCTTGTGGAGAGCAATTCACCGCCAGATGTTGCTCCTTTACATGTAAAATCCAAAGAAGACAACATCACAATGTTAGCATCCAAGCGCTCCAGTGTCTAGCCTCAGTGCCCTAACACTTAGTGCCTTAGCACCTTAAGGTACTAAATTTCAACTAGAATAAAGAGAAGATGGCATCCCAATGTTAGGCTCCAAGGCCCTAAATAGCCCCACCGTGCTATAGGTGTCAGTGTTCATTTGCTTGAAGCCCTGAATTGATTAGCTCTCATAACAAATTACAACATCGAGTTTAGTAGTGCTACATCACTCTACATCAGTGCCCCGATGCTAGCTAAGCAATGTCACCATGCCCCTCACCGACTTTGGGTGGGTTTGGTGTTTTTTTGATAGTTTAGGCTAGGGGCGAGATAAATGGATAAAAAAATCTTCATATGGTAGAGGCTACTTTTCCATTATTTGGACGTCTAAATCCTTAGAGCATGTGTGTGTGTGTGTGTAAGAGAGAGAGAGAGAGAGGATACCCTTAAAGAGAGAATCCATCTCTTTGAAGAGAGAATTTTCCATTCATATTGTGATAGTTCACTTGTATGACTGTAGGTGAGAGTTTGTAGTTAAAGTGTGGATTGACTTGAGAGGAATCAAAAAGTAGATTCAAGAAGAGAAAACTAAAAGCAAAAGGATTTCAATATTGCTTATAATTCTTCTTTACTTGTATACCTTACATGTTTTATCTATGAAATCCTTTATGTTTTCTTTAAGCATGTGTAGGAACTAAATCTCTTATATTATTTGGTAATGTGAAAATTCATATTCGTTTTGTGATATCTCTCTATACTAATTAAATTCATGTTTGAGTGTTAACCATTCAAGTCTTATTTACTTTCTTGTGGGCCACTAGATAAGTTAAAACCCATTGTGATCAAAGACTACTAACCATAGGCTAGAAGAACAAGTAGGTTAATACTCAATTTATTGGTGGAAAAAGACTAGTGGAATTAAAATATTTTAGTCACATTGAAGAATATAGATTCCTAAGAGAATTTGCAAGTTTATGGGGACTTAATCATAATATGAGGCTCCTATGCTTCTTATATCCAGAAGTAAAGTAAGGAGTATTTATACCTTACTATAAAATTTAAGTGGGGAAAATGTTTGGAAGAATATTGAAGATTCACATGATCCATTTCAAAGAAACTTATTCCTCAAAACAAAGAATAACTATAAACTCTTACAAATCACTAAAACATTTAAAATTAAACATAAAATTAGTAAACTAGTAATTACCTTATTTTAAAATTAATGTGTTCATCATGGGATCAATACTTGGACTAAAAACTTATATACTACTTGATTGACTATTATACTTGTGTGATTAATCTGTGTTCTTCACTACAACTTGGATCTATTATATTTTCTTATAGTTGCTGCCTTTAAACCATGACAATAACAATTTTCATAAACATCATTGATCAAATTTTAAAATGTATTTTTTATACTCAAGGGACAAGCTAGCATGGGAGAAAATATTGGAGGACAGAGAAGTGACATATTGCACTATGAGGCTGTTAACTAGAGGAAATGTGCTTCAACCTAATATACTCTACCTAGATAAGAAATATCACTTCAATATTACATTTATGAAAACATCCCAACGTAATGGAGGTGATATTTCAAGGTTTTTAGGAAGTGAGATTTGAGTATGCCAAGTTAACAGAGCAACAAGGTAGTCACAACCAAAATTTTTTTTCCATTACTTATAAATAAATATTTTTCTTAATAAACCCCATAAGAAATTTTGTTCCACACAAAAAAGTTTTACAAAAAAAAAGACAAGAGGAACCTACCACACACCCCATACAATTCACATAAAAACAAAAACCTGATGTTCCTCTCTCTTAAAAAAAGAAAATACAACACACGCCACCCAACAACAAAAAGAATCCAACCAAAATACAAAGAAATCAGGATAAAGAGACATAAGAAACAAAGCTAATGCAAATCCAACTGAACAAGTTGTTCAAAAGCCCAAGGGGCCTTCTTAGAAACAAAGGAAAAGTTAAGATGATTTTCAAATTTTGCAGCCCAGTTAGCCACTTTATTTCCATCTCTCTTAGTGAGTCCAGGAAATGTAAAAGTTTTTTGTCACATCTTCAATTCTTTTCATCTATATATTGATGCTCCATTGATAATCCTTCTTAAACCTACAATAATTCCAAGGAATTAAGGAATCCATCTCTAAATTAATGTATTTTCAACCATATTTCTTAGAAATCATCAAACCAAACACCACTGCATTAGCTTTAGCAATCAAGGGGAAATAGGAATGACAGCAACTGCAAACCAACATATGCATGCCCAAAAAGTCTCTGCACACACTTCCAACACCTACCATATTAGTTTTCCTGCTCTCATCAACATCAATTTTTATGAAAGGAGCAACACGTTTACACCAAGTCACATGAGTATTCAACTTATTAGTAGGATTAACAGAAATCCTTAAATTAATGAAAACATATTTCAGCTTACTATTAGGTTTCTCTTTATAGCCATTGAAGGTAAGGCTATTAATCAGATAATTGATAATCATACCAAAAGGCTTTTCATCTCAGCATGATATTTAGCTTTATTCTGAGCAAACCATATGAACCAAAAAATAACATGTGAAATGATAGAAAAAAAAGCATGACCAAGAGATTTTTAATCATCATATATACTATCAATATCATTATAGTTACCCTGTTGATCTCACTTTTGATTGAGGCCTAGTTTCTTCCTTAAAAGTCTATGATCTAGCCATAAGATTTTCCTGTTGACTATTCCTAGAGGACTAGTGATGGAACCCTCACCAATATAAATTCTAAATGCTTCTTGGCTCTTCTTGAAGTTTCATATGTTGATTCTAACCTCTAGCATCTAGTAGGTGGAGCCAACATGGGGGAGCTCAACATGAGTTCCCATAGGACTATTTGGCCATAAGGTTAGCCCTGACTGGTGTGGTCTTGGTCAGGTCTACATATAGACAGTCATGAACCTTTCACATTCACCCACAACCTAAACTCTGAACTAAATTTGCTTAACCTACTCCCTTACTTTGTTGGAAACTCATGTAGGTAGTCCCCCGGACCCTTAGCCCTAGGCTAGGGTTTGACTAAAACTGGCACATGGAGGATAAAAAATGAGGTTCCCTTGGTCTCATGGCAGCATAAGGGTGATTTTATGATTACCATCTTCAATTGATATCAATTTTGCCAAATTCACAATTTTGACCCTCTTAGCCCCAAACTTCACCAAATTATCAAAATAACCATGAAACCCTAATTTTCTCAAATTGACCAAAAACTCTCAATTTTATCCAAAAAATAATTTCAAACCATTTGAAACCACTCAAATTACCCAAAACACTCCAAATTATCCAAAATTCCCATAATACCCCTAAAATTGCCAAAACTACCAATATGCCCTTCATACCCCAAAATTTTCAAAATTTCTCAAAATCTCCAAAATCACTCCAAATATCTCCAAGATCAATTTGAATCACTTAATTTGTCCCAATTTGACCAAATTGGCCAATTTTGACCAAAATTCCCAAATTGCCCTGAATGCCTAAATTCTTCAAATCTCCCCTAATTTCCACCAAATTGACTTCCATCTCACCCAATTTCAATTTTAAATCAAAATTCATCGTGTCCCAACCCATTTAGAGCCAAATTGGAGTCCAATTGAACCCAATTTCAAGCTCAAATTCTAAGTCCAATTCAAATACACCAAATTGGCTTAACCACAAAATCTTACCAAATTGAACTTTCCAACACCTTCAATTCCACCCAATTCACTTCCTAAACCCTTCATGATAATGTCCTAGACCAAATTAACCATTTAATTGAGTCTAATCCAAACCATAGCCAAGCCCAAATCCAAATCCAAGCTGAATCTCTTCCCTTATTTGGCCAAATAACTCATGCTTAGCACACTTTGAATGATCCTCCATCCTAATCACAATTAAACCTTCCCTTGGATTCCCTGACCTTGCTAGCCACCTCCCTTGGCCTGGCCAACAGGCCTAGTCACTGGAAAACCTAAAACGGAGAGAGCCTCCCGCTTGGTTTCATCCCCATTACACCCATCCAATGTGGCTCATTCCCATTGGTGAATTACCCCGCCCAAGCCTCCGCCTAAGGAAGTTTTTCTACCTCTCAAATTACCCTTGTGGCCACCATGGCCATGGCTATTTAAGCTTCCCCCTTGACGGCCAAATCAAGAGTGTTGTCATTTTCTTGGAGATGGGCCTCTAAATTGTTCCCTAAGCTTCTCTAAGACCTCCTAAGATCAATCCCACCATTTTTTCCCACTAAAATCCTCTGCCAAAGCTCAACTTTGAGTTCAAAAATCAAGACTTTTTCTGACCTTCAACCATACTCCATAAACCTTCAAATTTCTTGTTCTAAAAGCTTCCTCAGGCAAAACGAGGAAGTTATCCATCAAAACCCCATCTATTGAGCCCTCCAACCCACCTCTAAACCAAGTCTGCACCACCTTTTGATCAAAATCATACTTAGATCTTATACCCAACCAAACTAACACTTCGAGGAGGTTCATTGGTCTCTATTGAAGCTTCCATAAGCACCCAATCGAGGACTACCTCATGAGCAAATGTATATTTCAAATACCCTAAAAATTTCTTTGATTTCATCAATTGTGAAGAGAACTTGTATTTCATATGCATGTAACCATATATATATGATCATCTCGATTAGATGAAGTTGTAGGAACAAACTGTGAGTGATTTCATTGAATATCGAAAGAGATTAAAGCATTTTAGTGTGGATGGTTCTAAGGTTAGGACGATCGGGGACGACGAACGGATATCATCCATTTTTGCATGTATCATTTGAACAGTCCAGTATGCATCGGACAAGCGAATGGAACATAAAGCTTGGCTTGCGTGGCAGCTATTGCGGATGGCAGCATCTAGTAATGTGGCGACACGTGGAAAGCTCGGAGCATCGTTGGTTGACGCGGCAGCTATGTGTTTAAGTAGGAAAATCAAATTCTTAGGACTTATTTTAACTCTAAAAATTAGATATTCCATAACTTAGTATATAAAAATCATAAAAATAAAATAAAAACACCCTCTTACTCAATAAACAAAGGAGAATAATGTTAAATAAAAATAAAAATTAATTGATGTGTCTGTGATTTTTAATTGATTAAATGCCCTATAAACTGTTTTAATTTTAATTAAATAAATATTAATTACCAATCACATAAAATTTTAGGGGCTGATTTTTCATGTTAATAGGGATATTCTTTGATTTTCTAAGGTCAAAGAGCATCTCTAGTTTTGAAACCATAATTTTTAAGCCTAGTTGTCTATTTTTGCTTAAAATAATTATATAAATTAAAATATTAATCAGATAAATATTGAACTTGTTTTAGTAGGTTTCCTGTGGTTAGAAGACTCTAGGAAAAATATAAATTAAGCTTTAATGCTTATGTACATTACTATGGTTAGTTAAGTCCTAAAAGCTCACTAAAATTAAAATGAATCAAAATAGTATTAAAAATTAATAAAAATAATTCCACACTGTAAATAGTGGCCATTTTAACTCACTGTAAAAATTTGAAATTTGTTTGAATTAATTTGATCCCTAAAATCTATTTTCTAAGTAAAGTGGTATTTTTGCACTACAATAATTATAATAAATTAACCATTAATAGAAAAATTATGAAAAGTAGTTTTCTGAGTTTCTTGTGATCAGGGGCACTTAAGAAAAATAAAAATTATTTTAAAATAAATAGTTAATTTTTTAGCTATATTTTGAATTAAAAATAATTAAAAAATGATCAAATAATTCAAAATTATGAAAATGTCTAAAATTATTTCTATTTGTTTCATGATCACTTTGGACCATTTAAATCATTTTTTCTAATTTTTCTAATTTAGTTATGTATTTTTAAATGTCAAAAGTGTATTTTCTTTAATATTTTATTAAAATAATTATAAAAATACAATAAAAATTTTAAAAATGAAAAGTTTGTTTCGTTAAGATTTTTGGGATTGGTGCCATTGGGCTCGTCATTGGTGTCGTTGGGCTCGTCATAAAACTAAAAACAAAAAATGAATAAAAACTAAATAAACTGAAAATAAAAAAAAAACAGAAAGAGAAATTCGCTCCTTTTTGCATCTTTTTGCTCTAGTGATCCTAATTCATCATTCCTGCAACAAAACATCAAAAATACCTTTCTTTAAAGTGTAATATCATCAAAAATAGTGTAAAATAGGTATGAAAATCTCAACATATTTTTCTTTGGTCAAAATCCCCCAAACTTAGCTATTACTTGTCCTCAAGTAATTTTAGTACTATATAATAAAAGTTAGGATCGATTGTAGTAAAGTTTTAATTCAGAAATACTATAAGTTTAATTTAGATAAATACCATAATGAGATTTTCAAAAAAAAAATCAAGTAATTAAATTAACACTGTAGTTACCAAATTATCTAGTCATCAAGTTTATGAGTTCTAGTCTTCTATTCATTTCAAGAATGACTATATGTTGTAATATTAAGTCACTTAGAATATTCAAATGATAGGAACTTCATGAGAACACTATTAGTAAAAGATCTATTTCATAAATATAAGTTCAGGAATGTATTTAGGTTTTTCTTTTATGTAGGTCTAGTGAAGCCAATTTTTTATTAGGCATCTCCCCAAGCTTCTCCTCACTTTCATATATATTTTTTTCTTTCTTTTCTCTTTTTTATTTGGATTGCTTTCAATCCTATATGTTTTTATTTTCTTTTCAGGGATTGTTGTCAATCCTTTCTTTTTCCTTTTTTAAGTGAGGATTACTATATCTGGATTGCCTTTAATAATTTTGAACATCACCTTCCTTTCCCTAAATTTGAAACTCAAGGCATTCCTTTACCTTATAAATATTTCATAGCTTTTACATCATTGTGCCCCAATCTTTTCTTCTCAAATGAATTTCCAGATTCTTAATACTTCAAAATATAGTTTCCTTTACCTTAAATAGTTAATTATAATCTTATTCTCTTATACTAAATATCTTAAGTTACAAAATTAATTTTCATTACAAAAATATTTCTTTAAATCTACCATAATATTTAAATAGCTACAAAATATAGTTACCTGAATTAAATTCACCAAATAAAATCATATTAATAATTTTTGAAAATATTGAAATAGAGGACATCTAATAGTTAATCTTTTTCTTCCCTCCCCTAAACTTAAATTTTTCAATATGAAATGGTATAGGTGGAAAGAAAAACTCTAAATATAAATCGCACTTCAGTATTTTATGCATTTTCATCATTGTGAAATTTTTGCAGTCCTTAAAATTTCTGCTTCACTTGGTGTGTAACATTAGGAGCTTTCTACACATATAAATCATTAGAAAAATTGTTAAGTAATGAAATTTTAAAATAAGTATAAAACTAAAACATTAGTCAAACTCAATAATTCACTAACACATCCACAATACTAAATAAAATAATTACAATTAAAATGCAAAAATGAAAATCACATGCAAAGTACTAATCAACAAAGTACTAATCAACATCCATTATACTACACATGGAAATTTTAATTATCACATTAACTTTATAACAAAAGTTAAAAATTTTCTAATTACAATAATAAAAATAAAAGTTCAAACAAACATTTGTTGTTTCTATTAAAATTACAAACATAAA
>NW_018224894.1:38119-40178 GCF_001263595.1 Phalaenopsis equestris | reverse complement strand
AAGTACATCAATTACATTCAAATAATGAAATATCAAACTATGTCTTTGTCTCCTTGATCAGCAGGTGGATTGGGTTGATACTGAGTATATCAGGGGCACTCAGGAAAAGTAACATCAGCTCACCTCTATAGTGTCGGGCCTGAGCTTCATAGGTACTCACTGTCATAATCATTTCGACGTTCTAAACCTCCAATCCTTTCATTTATTAATTCTATACTCTTTTGCCGCAAGGTCAACTCATTCATCAAATCAATCAGAGTAGGGGAGCTAGAAGAAGGAAGGTCATAACTTGTAGAGGGGACATCTCCACTAGTAGAAGGTTCTTGACTCCTACTTCCAGTTCTTCATTTTTCATGAGATTCATAAGTTTTCAAATTAGCTTTACTAATGGGTTTCATAGGGTAAACCCATTCCTCATCACCTCCAGCTTCCACTTCAGAAAGTCGGCAAAGTGCATAAATAAGGCCAGGATGTCCTAGACCTCCACTTGTTTCACTCCTTGTCGTAGTCACTATATTCTTAAAAATGATTCTCCCCACATTTATATTTTTATTATTCTGAATACAAAAATTCAGAATAGCTCTATCTCTAGTTACCTCACTATGGTGATAAGTCAGTAACAGAGTAGAGGAAATAAAATAGTGTCATGTTTTAGAGGTGGCATTTAACATGGAAGCAGAAAATTTAACCCGTTCTCGTTGCTTAATCTTCCACATTCCTTTCCCATCAATGAGGAAGTTGATCACATCTTTCAGGGGGCCTTCCATAATACTGAAGGTTTCATAGTGGCAGTTGTAAGAGTCTGGGACTTCATAAAAGGAGTTAATGCGGGCACTTGAATGATTCCATCTTCAGAATAGAACACGTTGAAATAATGGAAGACAGGAACGTTCTCGATCATATATAGTTCATTGATCCATGCAGGAGTAAATGTTATCCATCTACCTCGTACATAGATGACTCCCTGATTGATTCCATGCAAATTTGCATAAAATTCCTTCACCATAGGAACAACCACGGCAGTGGTAGTATAGCACAGCACTTTACATCTTCACTCTCTTCAATTACCGTCGAGGGATTATTCAATCCACGATTTATGAATCCTCTTTTTTTGATCAATCTTTTCTTTGTCAGTACTTGTTGAAGATTCGTTGTGCTTCCGCACTAATAAACTTTCGCCGATTGAAAACTCCTGTTTTGGTGCTTCCGCACTAATGAACTTTCTTCGGTTGAACACTCGTGTTTTGGGATTTTCAGGGGAATTTGATGCCATAGGAATGAATTTGGTGGAGTTTCACTTCATTTTTGGGGGAAATATGAACTTAAGAATCGAATTTTAGAGTTTAAAAGGGGCAACTCCAGCCCAAAAAAACCAGCCAAAAAAACCCGTCAAAAATTGTCATTCAAACTCCAGAAACCGCCATCCCGCCGGTCTCGCAGTTGGCGGCGTAGAGGGCGCCGTTGAACCTGCGGCGGCGTCGAGGGCGCTGTCGGCGGCGTCGAGGGCCCTGTCGGCGAGCCTTATGTATTTAATTTCCTGGACTCTCGGGAAAAACCCGCCATCGGTGGTGTCGATGGTGTTGTCGGTGCTCAAGGAAAAAATTGCACAGTTTCACTCTAGTTTGAATGCATTCCAATATTTTTCTATGGATCCAACTTTTATGATGATTCAAGGGTAAATAAGAGTAGTATAGCTCAATACTACCACAAACTAATGATAATTTCAAATAAAAAACTACTATAATTTTAATAAAAATAAAGATAATTATGGGTTGCCTCTCATAAAGCACTTGGTTTAACGTCGTCAGCCTGACCTATTCAGGTTGACTGCTCATTAAAACCTCTTTAAAATTTGGTCTTTTACCCTCAAAATACTATTTTAATCTGTGTCCATTTACTTTAAATCTATTTCCAGTCTTCTGATCTTCAATTTTAATAGCTCCATAAGTATAAACTTGATTCACTGTAAAGGGTCCTAACCAACGAGACTTCAATTTCCCAGGGAATAACTTCAACCTAGTATTGTAAAGCAAAACTTCTTATCCTGGTTCAAATTTCT
>NW_018224894.1:32684-33436 GCF_001263595.1 Phalaenopsis equestris | reverse complement strand
GATATTTATTTTCAAAGCTTAAAAATAATTTTTAAAAGGCTAAAAATGAGTTTTCATTAAAATAATTCCAATAAATCAAGGAAAAATTAGAAAAATATAAAATTTGCTCCTCTTTGAAAAATTCTACTTTTGGATGAAAATAATTATATAAATTAAATTGCATTTTGAAAAATCATATTTTCTCCTCTGATGTCTTAATTGACTCATGAATGAGGAAAGATAAAAATTTTAAAGTCATTTGAATTTAATTTGATAAATTATGAAGTGTTAGAGCTTTAGGGGCAAATGTGTAAATTTGGAAACCTTGCCTTAATTAACATGTAGGCCTATTTTAAGGAGGGAAAATGGGTAACCTCTGATCTTAATCAATTTATTTGATGCTTGAAACACAAAGGGGTTAATTGGTAGAAACCAATCTTATTTTCCTAATTAAGACTAATAAATTCCTAAATTATTAAAATTTGGAAGTGTATTAAAATTAAATGATCTTGGACTTAGGGGTATGACTTTTGAAGTCAATAATTAATCAATTTAATACCCCTATTTTGATTTTGAAATAAAATCCAAATCATGAATCATGAACACCTAAAGTTTAACCCTTTTCAAAATTAATTAAGACACTCACCTAGGTCTTAAGGGTTTAGTGGTGACTTAGGCTAAATCAAAATTGACTAAAAGAGGATTAGAGAAATAAACATAACAAAATCAAACGTCCTTGAAACATCATTAAGCCCAATTAGGACTAAAATTTG
>NW_018224894.1:29841-30778 GCF_001263595.1 Phalaenopsis equestris | reverse complement strand
TTAATCTCTTTATTAGAAACTTCAGCTAACCCATTGGTTTAAGGATGATAGGCAGTAGAGATTCTATGAATAATATTAAACTTTTCTGCCAATCTCTAAATGTATTTATTCCTAAAATGGGATCCTCCGTCAGTGATAATCATTCTAGGCATTTTGTATCTAGTGAAAATATTTTTCATTAAAAATCTTGAAAAACTCTTAGTGTCACAACGAGATAAAGCTTGTGCTTCAATCCACTTGGAAACGTATTCTACTGCAATTAATATGTATAAGTTCATAAATGAAGGAATAAACGGTCCCATGAAATCTAATCCCCAAACATCAAAGATCTCAACTTCTAACATGAAATTCAGAGGCATTTCATTTCTTCTAGATATATTTCATACTCGTTGACATCGATCACAAGTTCTTATGTATCTATAAACATCTCTAAAGATAGTAGGCCAATAGAATCCAGCTTTTAAAATTTTTATAAGCAGTTTTATCAAACCCAAAATGTCCTCCAAATTCAGAATCATGACATTTCTGAATGACTAGATCAGTTTCTCCATACACATCTTCACATAATAAGGTCCTTACATTGTTTATATAAATAAGACTCATCCCAAAAATATGCTTTCGCATCATGAATGAATTTTCTTTGTTGTTGCAGTGTCAGCATAGGTGGCAAAATATCACTTACAATATAATTAACAATATCAGCATACCATGGTATTTTCCACCTATTAATATAATAAAGTTGTTCATCAGGGAAACTATCTGTAATTTCATTTTCGATGTCAGATAATTCGTGGTTTTCTAATCTCGATAGGTGATCAGCAATTTAATTATCAGTTCTCTTTCTATCAATAACCACAAGATCAAATTCTTGCATCAAAAGTATCCATCTAATTAACCTTAGTTTGGCATCCTTCTTTTGCATCAGATATTTAATAGC
>NW_018224894.1:28893-29807 GCF_001263595.1 Phalaenopsis equestris | reverse complement strand
ATCTAAAGCATACACAATGGCTAGTAACTCTTTTTCAGTAATAGTATAGTTAATTTGTGCATCATTAAGAGTTTTACTAGTGTAGTATATAACTTTAAAAAAAATTTCATACCTTTGTCCAAGAACAGCTTGAATAGCATAATCACTTGCATCACACATCAGTTCAAATGGTTTCAGTTAAGTGAAACTATAATAGGGGATGTGATTAATTTTTCTTTTAATACCTCAAAGGCATTTAAACAATTTTTAGTAAATTCAAATTCCATGTCCTTTTCTAAAAGTTGGCATAGAGGTTTAGTAATTTTTGAAAAATCTTTAATAAAACGCCTGTAAAAACCAACATGTCCAAGAAAACTCCTAACCTCTCTTACATTAGTAGGAGGTGTTAGTTTAAATATAACTTGAATTTTTACAGATTTATCAATACCATTTTCCAAAATTTTATGCCCTAACATAATTCCTCCTGCAACCATAAATTGTCATTTCTCCCAATCTAGAACTAAATTAGTTCTTTCGCGTAACTCCAAAACTTTTTCAAGATAATTTAAGCATGCTTTAAATGATGCTCCAAATACATAGAAATCATCTATAAATACTTCCAACCCATCATCAATTAACTTATTAAATATAGACATCATACATCTCTGGAATGTTACAGGAGAATTACTTAATCCAAAACGCATTCTTCAAAAAGCAAAAGCTCTAAAAGGAATAGTAAATGTTGTCTTTTCTTGATCCTCAGGAGCAACAAGAATTTGATGGTAACCGGTATATCCATCTAAAAAACAAAAATATTTGTGCCCAGCAAGTCTATCTACTATTTGGTCTAAAAAGGGTAAAGTGAAGTGATCTTTCCTAGTGGTAGTGTTTAATTTTCTATAATCAATGCAAATATGCCACCTAGTAACTTGTCT
>NW_018224894.1:27007-28672 GCF_001263595.1 Phalaenopsis equestris | reverse complement strand
TCAAAGGACTGATTCCCTTAATATCAGCTAAGGTCCAACCAAAAGCTTTCTTATATCTTTTTAATATATCTAACAGTCTTTGCTCTTACAAATCATTAAATTCTGAAGATATAATAACAGGTAATGTAGATGAGTCTCCCAGAAACACATACTTCAAGTGGCTAGGCAATATTTTCAACTCAAGTTCAGGTGGTTTAATAATTGACGGAACTAGATTTTTATAGGCATTCTATGTAATATCCAGCATCACAAATATTTCCTGAACATAATCTAATTCTTCATTTTCTAATTCTTCCTAAATAACTTCATCACTATCTTCAAATTGTTCTTTCTCTTCAAAATATTCTTTAAAATGTTCATTCAATAGATGTTCACTAATTTTCATACAAAAACATTCATTATCTCTTTCAACAGCAGGGTATTTCATAGATTTTGCAATCTTAAAAGTCACTTCTTGATCTTTAACACTCATAGTTAATTCTCCTTTTTGAACATCTATCATAGCTTTTCCAATAGCTAGAAAAGGTCTCCCTAAAATTATAGGTATTTCCTTATCTTCCTCCATATCTAAAACAATAAAATCCACAGGAAATATAAATTTATCAAGTTTTACTAACACATCTTCTATAACTCCCTTAGGATAAGTAACTGAACGATCCGCTAACTGAAGAGTTACAGAAGTAGGCGAGACTTCTCCTAATCCTAACTAATCTTTTAAAAATTGATAGAGGCATAAGATTAATACTAGCTCCCAAATCATATAAAGCTCTTCCATAAATCAAGCAGAAGATAGCACACGATATAGTGAAACTACTAGGATCTTTTCATTTTTCAGGAAGCTATTTTTGAATAATTTCACTACACTCTTCGTTAAGTGCAACAGTTTCATTATCAGTGAACTTCCTTTTTTTGTTCAGAATATCTTTCATAAATTTCATATAATTGGGCATTTGCTCTAAAGCTTCTACGAAGGGAATATTTAATGTTAACTTCTTAAGAATTTCTAAAAATAGAAAATTATTTATTCTGTTTGTGTTGTTTCAATCTTTGAGGAAACGGTGGTGGAGATTTCTCCACAGTAATTTTCATTGGTGTAAGTGGATATTCTAAATTATTCATGATCCTTCTCTTTTTTGGTATCCACTTTCTCTTTTTCAATTTGTTTCTTTTTGCACCCTTATTTCCAATACTTTTCCACTTCGTAATTGTATCGCTTTGATTTTTTCTTTTCCTTGGTCTTTAGGATTTGGTTCCACAGTACTAGAAAAAGTTTCTAATGTTCGGTTACTAAGCGCAGTAGTGATATGCCTTAATTGATTTTCAATATTCTTAAGAGCAGTTCCTGGATTTAGTAATTGATTTCCTTGAATTTGTAATTGATTTCCTTGATTTTGTAATTGTTGACCCATGTTTAATATCAACTCTTCCATAGACAACTTCTTTTCCTTAATTTGAGTGTTACTATTAAATCCTGGAGGATAAGAAGGTTTATAATTAACATTTCCTTGGTTGGATGAATTTCCTAATGGGTTCACTGGGTTGTTTAGAGTTTTTTATTTCTTTGATTCTGCAATTGTTGAGGGTTTTCTATTCCTTGATTGTTCATGTTGTTTTCCATTGTATCAGAATTTCTAGGTTCTCTTCTCAATCTTCTAATTTTTCTAA
>NW_018224894.1:26167-26869 GCF_001263595.1 Phalaenopsis equestris | reverse complement strand
TCCGTTACTCTAATTATGATTCTTGTTTACTCCCCGACAATGGCGCCAAAAACTTGACAGTGACTTTATATATGGTTAAAAATATAATTAGTTAATACTACTGCTAAAAGATTTAATTCCTCAGCAACTGCATCAAAAATTTAATAACGGTTATAGATTCGATAAAGATGTATGTATAAAATATTCAATATTTGTAAAGTCACACTTATCAACGCAAGTATACATATCACTCAAGTAATATAGGGCTCTAATGGAGTCATAGATATCGATCGGGTGACTGGTCAAAATCGGGTTTAAAGGTGTTTTTTCGCGAGCTCACCATCGGTTGGGTGTTCAGCGCCCTCAGCGCGCTCTATTGAGTAATTTTAATAACTCTTAAATAACTAATAATACTAATAAATTTTTTAATGTGATATTCAATATATATTGAATGGATAAAGTGAATCAGTTTAAATTGTATTATATCAAATAGGAGCATACTTAATTTTTACCCATTGGTTCAGACATAAAGAACATTGACTAATCATATGCTTGTTTACTGAATCTGTTGCTAGGCTGGGAAGATACCAGCTCTCACTTTGAAGCTCCCACGTTCCCCTCGCTTGAGGGCTAACATCTACACTTCAGCACCCAAATGATAGGACCGAATTGACGATTTTAGTCTATCACTCTAAAATCTCCAATTCTAAATCTCCAATTCTT
>NW_018224894.1:9627-25908 GCF_001263595.1 Phalaenopsis equestris | reverse complement strand
GAGAAAGACAGAGAAAACTACTCAGAACTCATGGGGAAAACACAATAAAACTCAAAATTCATATATAAAAGCAAAGTCATACAAACTACAACAAGTAAATAAACTTATCTCTAATTTCTCCCTCAGCAAACTCCTCGAAGTTCTTTCTGAATCTATTTCTTTCTTTACAGCACATACAACTCCTCTTCAAAATAGCAAGGAAGAAGAAATTTCTCACTTTCCCTCCACTCTTACCTCTTACTTTCCCTCCACTCTTACAATCTCTTGAAGAATTCCTCACAATTTACACTCTCTACTGAACTCTCTACACACTACTGGAATCTCTCTAACCTCCAGGACCCTCTCTAACATCCAGACCTCTTTAATTTTTGGCCAAAATCTTCTTTTAAAGTTGTGGATGAGTTTTCCCAAGAGTTGCCTAGTTGCCTAAGCACGAGTTGCCTAAGCACCCCTCCAAAATTTGTCCTCATTCAATGCATTGTTGGACATAACCGCGCCGTCAGCCGTCAGCGGCCTCGAGGGCGCCGTCGGTGGGCCTTCTAAGTGAATTAATTCTGGAGTCTCAGGAAAAGTCTATCGTCGGCGCCGTTGGGATTGCCGTCGGGGCCCTAGTTCAAATTTTCACATTTTGGTCCTTTTCTCTCCAAATTCGCTCCTTTCTGCATCTTTTTTCTCCAATGACCCTAATTCTTCATTCCTGCAACAGAACATCAAAAATACATGTCTTTAAAGTGCAATATCATCAAAAACAGTGTAAAATAGGTATGAAAATCTCAACATATTTTCCTTTGGTCATTAAGCTAAGTAAATTCAAAGGAAAATAGTGGTATCTAAATAAGAGAACCGTGGGATCCTAACCGATGTCACTCTAATCCACTTTAACCCCCCCTCTCCCCCAAAATGATTGAACAAGCTTGTCATTTAAATCTTTTTGAGCCCTTAGAGTTTAAGACTGGTACTGTGACGAGGAGCTTAGCGCTAGCTACGAGGGTAGCATTCTAAAACAGCAAATATTCTCTTAGAATTAAACAAGCCATAGGATTTTAAGGTTGTTTTCCTAGTGCAACATAAATCCTCATTTTATCTTTAGGCCTTTGCTTAGTTATGTCGTGCAATTTAAGCCCTAACTTGTCTTTGGTTCTGAGGTTTCAGGCTATTTGTATGATTATGTCATAAAAATGTAAGTCTTAAATAATAATTGACAGAATGAAACACTTAATAATTATCTTCTCAAAATTGAAGCTAAACAATAGGATAACTTGTAAAGTCATTGAGGTTCTCCTCATGATCTGTGCCAACCCCTGCCCTTTGGATTCCATAACAATGTTCTAAATTTGAACTTCTCCAATTTGACACTTCTTGGTCCGATCTTTTAAAAGTCATATCCTTTAAAATTCTTGAAGACAATATTTTCTGATCTAAATCGAGAGTTTTCTTAAGTGACCTCGGTCATTTGAGATGTAATTAACTATAAGGGTTCACCTCTATAGGGAGCTTGAAGAACCCATGTAATATATACCCAATCTAATATTTCATATTAGATAGTGTAACTTGTCGGCTTATATATAAAAAAATGGTTCGTAAACCAAATGGATGTCATTAATTCTGTAGTTTATTTAATCGAGCCTCATGGATAAGTGATAAGTCTATTCCTCGGGATAGGTATGTCACCTATAGTGTTGTGATCATTTATTTAAGCTATTGTCTATGTGGGATCGGATCGGTCTCATATTTTCAAAATTAAAATATTATTTTCTAAAATTATATTATGTTATATTAAATCAAATATCCTCTTCAATGAAAAAAAGCGGCTGACAATTTCCGGCTACTCCGATGGGGATAAGTTTCTCTCTCCATTGTGATAAAAAAGTTTTGTCTTCATACATCGGTAATGTGCCCATGACCCTCACAGGTCAGATTACCCTTCTTCCATTGACATGCTTTGTTCATTCCTATCTTGAGAAAGTATGGTCAACTCTTTTAGATTTCAGGACCGTATGTTTAATCATCTTTAAATAGAGAGGTTCAAAAGTCCTTTAGGATTTTATTTTATTTCCGTGTGTAGTCAAACCCCAAATAGGTGTGTTGGTGGACTAGTTCCGCCTGAGCAATGTGTGTTGTGAAGTTGGTTTTGCATTGGATCCTAAACTTCTCCTTTTTCTCGATCTTTTGGGTTGGGTTTGTTGTTTTGTAAATTGAGCCAAGTCATCATGCCTCTACATTCTCTTTTAATTTGATTAATCAAAACTCTAATGCTATAATTACAAATACATAATAAAATTGAAATGAAAATAAGAAAGGACGTGCCCAGTCCACAAAAAAACCTTCGTTAATTTTTAGTGTTCGCATTAAAATTATAAAGTGATGACTAATATTAAATCTCAGAACTTTTCCTTTGAAGCTACTATGATGGCATTTCCTACTCTCACTTTCTCCTGCAACCTGCCTACTGGTCGCAATGCCGCAACATTGTGCCAGCAATCAAGTTTGGAGCTAGATTCGACGAGTTTGAAGTTGAACTTGGCAAGGCACCGTTCATTTTCATGAAGGTTGCTGCTCCAGAAGTTCAAGATCTATCTGTTGAGTTTGATCTGAACTGTCACAAGGACTTTCCTTCTAACAAAAAGGTGAAGACTACTCTCTCGCTGACACCCATTAAGTTTGTTGTCCTTGCATGCGTCTGCTCGAGAATCATCACAACTACTGTCATTAGATTCACTGTCATTGTGCCTACCAGCCATCTGTTAAAGGAAACAAAATTTTAATTGAAGAAGATTCAATCGATGAGTTCACTACTCTGCTGTCAATATTTGATATATTCTCCGGTTTAAGGGTTAGGCCGCCAACTAAGTCGCAAACAAGAAACAAAAATCAGAAAATTCAGAGGGCCACCAGGGCCCAGGCTATAGAGATAGCCCTTATTGATGAGATTCCTCACCAGGAGAAACTTAGATTACCTAAGGTTGCCTCTCCCCTACAAGGGAGTAGATTTCATCCATTAATGGATGCTACGGGGATGAGAGTGTCTATAGGATTGTCACTACTCTGTTTTCACCATAGGATCATGATTAGGTGAGGGAGATACTCACTCCCATCACCAAAGTTCATACAATGTTTGAAAGACTAGCTTCCAAGGAGGGGTGTATTGTCACTGGGTTGCTCAAGCGAGTGGGGCGCACAGTCTCACCACAGATGAATAACAAAATATTGAAGGATAGAAGATCTGCCAGTTAATTCCAGAAAGCAGTTGAGGTGCCCCAGCCCTTGTTCCAGTCAGATTCTGGCTCGAAAGCCGTGTTGATAACATTACCACCATCACAGATTCTACCCTCATTACTCCGAAGTTCATAGGACGTCAATCGATTAAGTCACCTTTGGGTCCGAGGATACCACCTAGCACCGTCATTAAAACTTCCAAAAGATAGATAAGGGGAAGAAACCCATTACCGATGTACCTGGTCTGCCTGCGGGGAGCATACTTCTCTTTGACATACTAACGCATCATCCAAGACACTCTGTCTTAAGACATCAACTTCAATGAAGAGAGTGTGGGCACCCTAGGGTGTTGTCCCAGTACATTCTGATGAGCCCGTAGGGTAGTTTTGTGGAATGAAGCATAGGCCCAATGTGTCAGAAGTTGTTGCCACTGTTAAAGAGTTCGTCGTATAGCAAGACAATGTTCAAGAGAGACCTTTAGATCTCAAGATTCAGAAGAAAGAAATTGAAGAAAAGGTAGAGAAGCTCAGAGCTGAGATTGCAGAGTTGGCCAAAGAGCAAGGAGTAGGTGTTGATGATTATGATGAAGATTTTGATTTTTATAGATTATGTCGATGATGAATTAATGTAGATATTGTCGTTGAAACTAGGGCTGCTACATCTGCATGCAATACTCCACTTTCTGGTGAGGAGAATACTACAGATGACTTGCGAAGGGCCATTCAACTAAGAGATGAATAGATTGTACGAATAGAGAAAATGATGGAAGAGATGGCTGCCACCATGACCGCCATGGCTACAGTGTACGGACAGTCTTAATCGCAGCAATTAACTTCATCGAAGGTTAATCAACCCGAGGTTGTGCATATTATAGATGATAGAAGGAAGGTCGTTTCTGCCAATAGAGATGAACTACAAAGAAAAAATTCAGTCCAAAATTTGGTATCGGAGAAAGAAATTAAGCATATGGTCGAACAACAGGTTTGGGAGGCCTTAGCCAATATAAGGGTGGTGCTTCAATTTCAAAGGGCAAAACTTACTCAAAGGAATTTGATGTCGTGTCATACCCCAAGGGCTTTGTGTCACCAAACTTCAAGATGTTCGACGAAACCAAAAATCCCTGCCAGTATATAGCCTACTTCAGAGCCATTTGTTGTAATACCTGAGGCAATGAAGCACTTTTGTTCCACTAGTTCGTCACCAATTTATCAGGGATAACATTTGACTGGTATGTTGAGTTGCCCAATGGATCAGTGAAGACATTTGTTGAGTTGGAACATTTGTTTGTGAAGAGATTTTCCTGAGTGCAACACCATGTCACCATAGGAGATCTCTTAGTGGAAAGACAGAAGCCTAATTAGACGTTGGTGGACTATATCTTAAGATGGAGAAACTTAAACATGAAGTGTGAGCCTCATCTACAAGAACAACATGCAATTGAGATTCTACTCAACAACATCCATGGACCAGTGGCTTTCATTCTCAAGGGACTCATGATTAAATTGTTTGAGAAGTTACTCAGCAAGCTCAATAGCTTACAGGAGGAGGTTAAGTATATGGAGTCCCAAGAAAAGACCGAGAAGCCCAGAGCAGTCATGATATGTGAGAAGAAATCTGGGACAGTAGCAACAGTTGATAAGGGAAAGCAGCCAACGAAGATTCAAGCTGAGCAGTCTTGTTACGGTACTCAACAATTGTCGTAGAATGATCAGTTTTGTCAGCAATAGCAAAATCAACAGTATGTTCGAGCCGGACAGATGGTGGATAGGGTTCGACATTTGCAGAGCGGATGAACAAAGTGTATTCCTTCATGGATGAATCTATGCCAAAGATGTTCAGTAATTTGATGAAGATGTCAGAGTTCCGATTGCCAGAGTTGAAGAAACCATAATAGGTTGATAAGAAGGATCATCCTAAGTATTGTTTGTACCACAAACTACTTGGACACATCAAAGAAGGATGTTTCAGTTTCAAGGATTGACTCGAGAGAAATCCTAGAGAAGGAAATATAACCATTTCGAAAGAATATTTAAAAGAACCTAAAAGCGGTTCTGTAAATATGACTTTCATCGAGCCAATCACCCCGATAAAGCCGATTTCAAAAAAAAGGTGGTTTGAGCACAGTTTGGAGTAGATCATCTAAGAAGATACTGGACCAGATTAAAACTGCATCAGCACAAGCTACCGTCCAGAGTCTACAACCTGTTAGACTGAAGATGGAGATCACACTCGAAAAGTTGTAGAAGAAGAAGAATGAGATCATGCATGAGATGAAGACTGATAGCATGAGGGGTAGGATAGAGGCTGCCTATGTTATATTGGTTGTTTTGGATTTTGGGGATAAATTCCTCGAACTGCTGACTATGTATGACTATCTTTTTGACCTACGGGGTCTTTTGAATATATTGATTATGATTTTGGCTACGATTTAACTCTCTTTAGACTGTGACCAATCTAACCCCGATCTTGATTCCCAAACTGATCATCAAATCATTATTAAGCTCGATGAACACGAAGAAGACGTTGACAATACTGGTTACGATAGTTTTGAGAGTTAGAAGCTAGTCCTTGAGTGACAAGGGACACCGAAAGCGATTAACTTGGATTTTTCAGATTCAAAAATGACACTAGGATAATCAACTATGACATTAAAAGATGAAGAGATTACAAAAATTAATTTAAGGAGTGGAAAGGTATTACCCCCGAGGACAGCTCTGATGGACAGAGAAAAACAAGTATTTTGAGAAGAACTACCTCCGCCTCCTTCTCTGGGAGAGACATATAATCAAGTGAGAATTGGAGGTCTTTATAAAGTAGATTATAACGTAATAACTCATCTTAGAAGGTTATCGGCCAAACTAAGCATTTATGATGCTTTGATACTGTCAAAAGAGATGAGGGAATTTTTTACCATGACCCTGCTCAATCCAGAAATTTACTTAGCTCAATTAGCTAACACATCCTCGGATGAAGTTTCTTCATTAAAAGAATAGCTTGGGATGACCTTCACCGACGAAGACTTGTTGCTTGGTACTACCGATCACAACAGGCCACTCTAAAAATAAGTTAGCATTAGCATTTGTTCATTCCCGAGTTTTGGTAGATCTAGGAGCGTCACTCAATTTGATGAGTCTACGGACGCTGGCATATTTGAACTTTGACACTCAGTAGCTTACCACTAATAAGATGATGTTAAGAAGATTCAATCAGAAAAGGAAGAGAGAGCTTTGGGATCAATTTCGCCACTAATGAAGATTGGAGAGTTACTAACAACCGCTAAATTCCATATCATTGACGCGAAAACTTTATTCAACGCTTTGCTTGGTCGACCATGGATTCATGAGCATAACATGGTTTCATCATGAATACATTAGTTCATCAAGTATTATAAAGAGGGATAAGAATATTGCATCAAGGGGGGTTTGTAACCATTTTCAGTTCATGAGTAGACACCCATGAAGATGTTTCTTACTACGCTCCTCCAAAGAAAACAGTCTTTTCTCGAGAAGTTGTGTCAAATGAGATGGAAGATTCAAAGGGATCACAAGAGCAAGATTACTCAACTCCACTTCAAGTATCTACCATCACTTTGTTGCAATGAGTTAGTGGAAGTTCTTTTATCCCACACACCGGAGATCGAGGCTGGGGACGCGAACGAGGAAGAACCAACATGATTGTTGAACGTACAAAGTTGACCATCAGCATCGACATGGAAGAGAGTTCTGATGAAGATGAATCTGATGAAGAAATGATGATGATAAAATAGAAGAAACCAAACTTTAAGAACTCATTGGAATACATAGAGAAACGTGAATATGAGAAATGTATGATCGGATCAACCACTACGTGCATGTCATGACCCTTACTCTGATTCACCCTCAAAAGGTTGAGAGTTTAGATGTCAAGGAAGTCTAGGGTGTTGGCTTGAAACCGATCAAGTTCTACCATGCTTCTCCTACTACTAGTTCTAAAACTCTATGTAAATTTGGAAGAGGATGATTCTAATGAATTAATGGATTTATCATTTGGTTACTTTTCTCCTTGAGTGCAAAAATTAATTCAATAGGGATATGTATTGAAGCAAATAACAAAGGATAAACAACAACTTTTTGAGAAATTATAGAATGTTAAAAGTCAAACTCTTAACTCAAAAGAGGGTCTCAGATTTGGTACGATAGGACCAGTTGATGATTAAGAATTTTGCATGGTTGTTACTAGCGAATTAGAAGGGGATTGTCTTGATGTGGAGGATTATTTTAAAGACTCTTCAATAGATGACAATTCACCAGATTTTGAGGAGGAAATTAAGTTAACAATTGATGAGTTAAAGGAAGTTAACCTCGAGACTGAGGAGAAGCCTCGACTTACCTTCATAAGTTTGCTACTCAGCAAAAAGGATTCTACAGATTTAATCAAGTTATTATCAAAATTTAAGGATTTCTTCGCTTGGAGCTACGATGAAATGCCAAGACTATCTTTAGAAGTTGCAGTTCACAATCTTGGGGTGGACAAGAATATGACTCTAGTAAAATAAGCTCCCAGATGAATGAGCCTCCAAATAGAACAACAAGTCATTGCTGAGGTGAAGAAATTAATAGACGTTAACTTTGTGCGAGAAGAGCAACACCCTACATGGCTAGCCAACATTGTGCTAGTTAAGAAGAAGAACAGGAAAATTCGTGTGTTTGTCAACTTCAGGGATTCAAATAAAGTACATCTAAAGGATGAGTTTCCACTATCAATAACAGAGTTAATGGTGGAAATCACGTCGACACATGCGATCTTCTCTTTCATGGATGGATCATCAGGATACAATCAAATTAAAATGGCTCCAGAAGACGCAACAATTACAACCTTCAGAACACCGATTAAAAGCATTTGCTACACAGTGATGCCCTTTGGATTGAAGAACACTGAAGCAATAAACCAAGAAGCTATTATGAAAATATTTGATGACCTCATCCATAACCAGAAGGAGTGCTAAATGGATGACTTGGTCATCAAAAGCAAGAAATGAATAGAACACCTTTATGATTTGAGGATCGTGTTCGAACGATTACAAAAATATAATCTTAAGATGAATCCCTTAAAGTGTGCCTTTGATGTTACCTCAAATAAGATTAGAGCTATCTTAGAAATGCCGCCTCCCAAAATCTTCAAACAACTATGATCGTTTTAAGGTAAATTGACATACCTAAAATTCTTTATATCAAATTTGTCAGGCAAGCGTCAGTCCTTCTAGGCATTAATTAAAAAGGATGTTAAATTTGTTTGGGAAGAGAAATGTCAATAGACCTTTGAAGATATTAAGCAGTATTTAACGACACCTCATGTTTTGGCAGCCCCTATTCTAAGAAAACCTTTGATACTTTATGTCGTGGCTTTAGAAAACTCTCTCGGAGCCTTGTTAGCTCAGTTCAATGATGAGAGTAAGGAAAATGCACTCTACTACTTAATTCAACTTCTAATATCGGTGGAGTTAAAGCATCCTCTAATTGAGATGCATTGTCTAGTTTTGGTTTTTGCAGAACAGAAGGTTAGAAGTTACAAGCTCTCTCATAAAATCACCCTTATTTTGAATGTAAATATGTTCCTATATTTGATGACCCAACCAACAATTTCTGGATGTTTAGCAAAGTGGTCGATGATTTTATTGCAATTCAACATAACTTTTGTGTCCCTTCGCACTACAAAATAACAAATTTTGGCAGATTTTCTTGCAGCGCAGTCACTTCCAGCTGGGTCCTCTCTCTATGATGATCTGTGATCCCTGGATATTGCTAATATGCACAGTACAGCAATAATTCAGATTATATTTCACTTATATTTCCTTACTTTGCAACAAAACCAAAAACTTGATCCAGAAGAAAAATAAGAATTTAACTTTTAATTTATTTATATTGGGATACTAGGCAAGTATACGCATTGTTATCAAATAATATAGGACTTTTTGATTAAGAACTGAATATCGAACCCACAGGGGGAATACGCAATATGCACTATTGAACAACAAACTTTCTATTTTTAATAAAAATATAATTATCTAAACTAAAGATGATTTTTGCAGCAATGAAAATTTAAATATTTTTGGTATTTTCAATATTTTGATAGAACAATAACAATTTAAAAAGATAACTAGAGTTTTTGTAGAAGAAAAACACTAAATATGAAAATATCTGTCTTCTTGTTATAAATCAGTAATAAGTATAGGAATTTTGTTGTGGAATTATGCAAATTGTGTTGTGTCAAATAGGAGCAAAAATAGTCTTTACCCTTACTAGAGATGCTATAATAAACATTGGTTAATTTAAAGTTTGAATATTTCTGAAGACTGGCTAGGTAGAGAAGATACTAGCTCTCACTCTAGAGTTCCCTCGATTCCCTCCACCTGGGGGCTAACATCTCGTATCATAACCTAAAATAATAAACTAAGTTGGGGGCTTTAACATGTCACTTTAAATTCCTCTAACTCTACACCCTTCAATGAATGTATCAGAAGTAAATGAAGTGCATGGATTTAAATCATCACAACTTCTTCCATCATTGAAGATCAATACTTTTCACAACTTCCATCCAAAACTTAATTACTTATCATTTTAAGAAGAAAGATAAAGAAAACCACTCAGAATTCATGGAGAAAACAAAACCACACTTTAGTTTAAAAGAAGAAATCACTGTCAAACCAACAACAAGTCTCAATTAAAACCAAAATTAGTCTCAAAACAAAAAGATAAAAATGTATCTGGAGTCCTCCACCAAACTCTTGAAGTTCCTTTGATTCTCTTTTCTTTACAATCACTCAAAATAAAATAATAAAAATCATAAAATAAAAGTAAAAGTGGTGCCTGAAAATCTCTCCGAACTAACTCTCCAAATGAGAACTTTCAAAACTTTCCAATACTTTCAGGACTCTTTTCTAGGTCCTCTCTTCTTTCTTCTATAATTTTCTAAAAGGTGCCTTGGTTTCTCTTCAAAATATATCTAGATTCAATGTATCTCCCTAAGAGATGCATTCTTTTATGATAGTTTTTGTCTATTATGGTTATAACTACCTATTAAGCCAATGTGTGCCTCAAAAACCTCTTCAAAATTCACAGAAATTGAATTTACTCGTTCAATATCTGTCACTGACACTTAAGCGTGGGGCCTCTGAAACTTAGGCACAACCTTCTCTATTTAACCGGCGCTTAAGCACCTGATCTGGCACTTAGGTGCCAAAACGCTTTTGCATATTTTTCACCTTTTTGCTCTAAATTTGATTCTTTTTCACTCTTTTAAGCATTTTTCACTCTTCACTCTTTTAAGCATTTTTCACCCTTTTTACATGTATCTGCAAGAAAAACACAAAAATACCTTCCATTAAAGCGCAATATCTCAAAAATAGATATAAAAATGTGTCTAAAAATACTATATATTTTAGGTGTATCAATCTGCCAGATAAGCAAATACTACAAGTAGAATCTTCCAGCACCAAGCATTGAAAAATGTATTTCGACGAAGCTTCAACAACCAGAAAGGTTAAAGAAATACAAATAGTCATACCCGACAAAATAGGGATTAGTCTGATTTCCATCAAATCAGATCAAGGAATGTTAAGGTTTTCCTACCACTTGACAGAGTTGTGCACAAACAATGAAGCAGAATATGAATCATTGATCACTAGATTAGAATTGACAATAATGATGGACATAATAAACATTGTCATCTATGGTGATTCACAACTTGTGATTCATGAAGTTGTCAGAAAATACAAAGTTCTGAGGCTGAGATTAGCAGAATACTATTAGTACGCAATGAAATTGTTAGAACAGATTCCCAGTGTGACATTTTATAGGATTCCTCGGGGAGATAAAGCCCATGCTGATGCTTTAGCCAAGCTTGCTAAGGAATTGGTGTGTCCGCCGGAGGATTCCATTGATATTGCAGTACAAGGACGTCAAGTTTTGTCAAAGGTCAACCTCAACATTCTACACAAGCTTGGAAGAGAGGAAGAGATAATAGGTGCAGTAACAGATAATACCAAAGATTGGAGTAGGCCATTAATAGAATATTTGCAAACAGGACGATTACAATTTGTTTGTTTTGGTAGGTAATGTACTCTACAGAAGGTCATTTGATTATAAGTGGATGAGATGTCTGAGTAGAGGAGAAGCGCAAGATATTGTCAAAGCAGTACATGCCGGATTGTGTGGTGCTCACCAGTTAGGGCCAAAGATGAAGATTAAAATTAAGAGACTTGGATATTATTGGTCAATAATGATGATAGATTGCATGGATACATCTAGAAAGTATCACCTGTGCCAAGTGCATGAAGTGGACTTGCACCAACCTCCAAATGTGCTACACCCAACCATCGCCTCATGGCCATTCAAGTGTTGGGGCACAGATATAGTGGTTCTTATAGACCCTCCATCTTCGAAGGGACATAGATTTATTCCTGCAGCCACAGATTACTTTTCCAAGTGGGTGGAGGTAGCACCGTTAGGTGAGGTTACAACTCACCACATTCTTTAGGTCTTCAAGAGTCAGATCTTCTACTATTTTGGTGTTCCACGTAGGGTTATTTCTGAGAATGGGTCAACCTTCAAGTGCACCAAGATTAAAAGTTTTGTTAAACAACATGGGATAGACTAAAAGTACTCTGCGATTTACTACTCCAGAGCAAACGACCTAGTTGAGGCCTTCAATAAGATGCTCATGCAAATTTTAAAGAAAACATTTGACAAAAATAAGAAGGGATGGCACAATAATATGTTAGAAGCTTTGTAAGCCTACCAGACAACATTCATAACTATTACTCAGTGAACACCGTATGCGCTCATGTATGGGTCTAAGGCTGTACTCCCATTGGAAGTTCAACTACCGCCTCATAGAGTCATCGTTGCCAACCAGATTACAGTAGAAGATAACGCCAAGCTTTAACTTGTAGAATTGGAATGTTTTAAAGGAAAACAATTAGAAGCACAACAGAATCTAGAGCTCTCTCAAGCAAAAATGATCCAGGCCCAAAATAAATTGGACAACTTAAGAACGTTCAATGTTGGTGAACTCGTATTCATCTTTAGGAGATCTATCCTTAGACACCGTAGGATAGGTGGAAAATTTGAACGAACTTGGGAGGGACTATTTGTCGTGAAAACGGTCTATTCAGAAGGATCCTACCAATTAATGGATTTTCAGGGTGAAAGACCCATGCTACAGATCAATTGATGATACTTGAAAAAATATTATACAACTTTATGCTCTTTGGGATGAATTTTGAAAGTTATACTTTTTTTAGGATGGCTATTTGGCCAACATCTGTGATTGGGTCCAAAATTTTGTAATAAGATCAATTTAAATAAAATAAAATATAAATTTACACTTTTAAATTTTCTTTTAATTTTGAATTTTGTTAAATTAAACTAAATAAAATATTTACATTTATATAATCCTAAAATCCACCTAATGATAATTTGTTATTGTTCTTGTTTGTTTTGATTTTCAGCGCGTAGATGTTTTCCTGTCTTTTGCAGAAAAATGCTGGGTCAAAAGCTGGTCTTCTCCTTTAAAGATGACTTAAATCTTTCACTTGACAAAGAGAAGACAATACAAAGTGGTGTTGTGAATTTTGACTTGGACTTCGGTTAAGACAATGTAGACTACAAAGGCCCCCTGATGAGTATAGCAGCCGCCGAGAAGTAGAAGAGCTACAACCATTGTTGAGGATTGGTGCTAGAGAAGATTCTACATTGAAGAGATAGAAGACAAAAATGTTTATAGATGTGTAGGACCCGATGGAAAGGGTTGGTCACTTGCAGTCAATGATTACAACACCGATGGTATACTTAGTTGGTACTTCCACAAAAAGCCGCTGAGGAGGACGCAGTGCAGAAATGCCAACCGTTGCAAGCACAGAGCTTTGGAGCGACCGAAAAGGAGACCTGTCAAAGAAGCAGCAACAATGCTTGCTTCAATTTATGAAGAATAAATCTACAATTCGAACATGAAAGAGACTTCAACTAATCCACCGATTATAGAGCACGAGCCATTGACATTTGCAAAGCCTACATCTTTAAAGATCCCTAATGATCTTTATGCGGGATGCCCCATGTGTAATGCAGAAACCTTAAGGAGAACATCATCAATGAGAGCATTCATAGAATGCCCTGAGTGTAATATCATTCACATGGAGAGATATAGAGCATTTGAAGAATACGCAGCTACAACATGAAGTTTAGAAGTGCATACAACTTAGAGGTCGAGTCGTAAATACCACAATTTACAGAGCTGCCACCATCATGGATTCATGATACACCTAAAATATATAGTGTTTTTAGACACATTTTTATACCTATTTTTGAGATATTGTGCTTTATGAAAGGTATTTTTGTGTCCTTCTTTCAGGTAAAGTAAAAGGTGAAAAATGCTTAAAGGTGTGAAAAATGATCAAATTGGAGTAAAAAGGTGAAAAAAGTGCATAAGCGCCGGGTAAACAGAGAATGTCACACCTAAGCGCTAGAGGCCTCGCACTTAAGCACCATTGACAGTTATTGAATGAGAAAATTTGATTTTTGCGAATTTTGAAGAGGTTTTTGAGGCACTTATTAGCCTAATAGGTGGTTACAACCACCATAGACAAAAATTATTGCGAAAGGATGCTTCTCTTGGGGAAATACATCGAATCAAGACACATTTTGAAGAGATACCAATGCACCTTTTGGAGAATTATAAAAGAAAAAAGATTGAGACTTTGAAAGGGGTCCTGAAAGTATTGGGAAAGCTTAAAAAGTTCTAAAATTGGGGAGTTAGTTGGAGAGATTTTCACGTACCACATTTTTATCCTTTTTATTTTAGTTTTATATTCAGAGTGTTGTAAAAGAGAAGAGATTCAAAGGAACTTCAAGAGTTTGGTGGAGGACTTGAGATAAGTTTTATCTTTTGTTTTAGACTTAATTAAGACTTATTATTGGTTTGACAATGATTTCTACTTTTAAACTAAAGTATGGTTTTATTTTCTCCATAGATTCTGAGTAGTTTTCTTTATCTTTCTTCTTAAAATGATAAGTAATTAAGTGTTGGATGGAAGTTGTGGAGAGTATTGATCTTTAATGTTGGAAGAAGTTGTGATGATTTAAATCCATGTACATCATTTACTTTTTGATTTGGCCAATCCAGATGTTAAAATTTATTGTGAGAACATGTAAGAATCGGATGGTATTGTCTCAGTCAACAATTGAAAAGAATAACATGAGGTTTTATGAATGAGAATGTAGTTCATATGATTGAGTGCAAATAAATATGAAAATATTCATTGAAAGGTGTAGAGTTAGAGGACTTTAAAGTGACAGGTTAAAGCCCCCAACTTTGTTTATTATTTTAGGTTCTGATACGAGATGTTAGCCCCCAGGTGAAGGGAATCAAAGGAACTCTAGAATGAGAGCTAGTATCTTTCCTGCCTAGTCGGTCTTCGAAACTACTCAAACTTTAAATTAGCTAATGTTCTTTATAGCATCTCTAGTAAGGATAATGAATATTATTGCTCAATTATTGCTCATATTTGGCACAACACAATATGCATACTTCCACAACAAAATTCTTCTACTTATTACTGATTCATCATAAGGAGAAAGATATGTTCATATTTAGTGTTTTTCTTCTACAAAAACTCAAGTTATCTTCTTAAGTTTATTCTGTTTTTTGTCAAAATATTAAAATTACCAAAAATATTTAAACTTTCTTTACTCCGAAAATGTCTTTAATTTAAATTATTATCTTTTTAAAAATAAAAAGTTTTCTAAGTACATATTGCATATTTTCCTGTGGGTTCGATATTCAGGTCTTAATTAAAAAGTCCTATATTACTTGATAACGATATGTATACTTGCATAGTATCCCAATATATATAAATTAAAAGTTAAATTCTTATATTTCTTCAAGATCAAGTTTTTGGTTTTGTTGCAAAATAAAGAAATATAAGTGAAAAATATAATTAGAATTATTGTTATACTCTTGCATATAAGTAATTTTGGGATCATGTTTTTGGCGTCATTGCCGGGAAAGTGAAGTGAAAATTGTAAAGAGTCTATTGATTGAAAGACAAATTTCTATTTTTAGAAAGTCTTATTTAAACTTTAAGTTATTGTATTTTATTTTGTGTGTGTTTAGTTTTATTTTATTTTATGTTAGTGTATACGTAGTTCAAGTTCTGAAGGACTAGTGCCCAACAATTAGAGAGAACAGAGAACTGTTAGAAAAATTAGAAAAATCAAAAAAATTAAAAATCTTGAAAAATCCAAAAAAATTATAGAAATGGCAAACCAAAATGATCAAAATGCTAAAATTCATCAAGGGTTTAGAACTTTAAGAGATTATTCCATCCCTACTGTAGATGAACTTCATTGTAGTATTCAAAAACCTACTGTAATGGCTAATTCATTTGAGCTTAAACCTGCTATTTAAACCTGCTATTATCTATTATCTAAATGATATCAAATAATCTGTTTGGGGGATCACCAACTGAAGATCCAAATTTACATCTTGCCAATTTTCTAGATGATGTCATAAGACTTTGGTTATTTTCTTTCTCACAGAGGGATAAAGCTAAGATTTGATTGAATTCGTTAGCACCTGGATCTATCAGAACTTGGGGTGATTTAGCACAAAAATTCCTTACTAAATATTTTCCACCATAAAAAACTGCAAAGCTTAGAAATGATATTACATCTTTTAATCAGTTTGAAGGGGAATCTATTTATGAAGCATTGGAAAGATTTAAAAAACTCTTAAGAAAGTGTCTACAACATGTTATACCAGACTGGTTAATAATTCAAACTTTTTATAATGGATTAGTTGAATCTCTTAGATCAATTATTGATGCCGCTTCTGGTGGTTCATTGATGTCAAAACCTTTTCATGACACTTATGCTTTAATTTAAGAAATGTCTACCAATAATTTTCAATGGCCTTCTGAGAGGGTGAATCCTGAGAAAGTAGCCAATATTCATGAATTTGATGCATTTACTATGTTAGCAAATCAAGTTGCTGCAAGTTCAAGGAAGTTACAATTTGGAATGATGATTTTTT